>NC_142938.1:57934397-57957934 GCF_046866305.1 Octopus bimaculoides | reverse complement strand
CTCTCTTGTATATATGTGCATAATATGAGTGTGTATGTCTTCAAAACTTGCTGAAATTTATGAAGTGAACCTATACTGTTCCTCACATCTTATGTTACTTCTCTAACAAATGTGTGTGTGTGTGTGAGAACTGTTTGATACCAACATGTGTTGGTATAGGGTTGGGGAAAAGTTTACACTTAAAGTTAGTGCTTAACCCTTCCAGTCTCACTACTATTTTTAAGTATTCATATTCAAATTGAAACGCCATCCATTAAAATTCTACGTAACAACATCATTATGGTCCAAGACCTTGCTGCATAATGATAAAGTTTGTAAAGCAGTTAAAATGCTAAAGCCCTTTGTCATTCAGCATAGTTGGTTTGAATATCTGTACCACCAGGAAGTTCCTCTGCAAGGTGCTGTCCTGACAAGGTCTTTTTTGTTGTTGTTTTTTTCTATGTGCAGAAGGCTAAACACTGCCCAAGGGAAAGACAATGCCTATACAGTTCTGAATACAAAGAGCTGGAATAGATTTCACAAGGCATCCCACCCCACCCAATACTTGCAAGATTCAGTCAATCCCTCATTCTGGATATTGGATTGGAATAATTGAAGGAGTTACTGATTGACAAAATGTTTTGTGATATTTGGTTAAATCAATTCAAGTTTTGGGTTTGTTGAATCCCAAAGTCCCAGGCCTTGTGCCTATATAAGGAATTATTATTATTAAGGCAACAAGCTGGTAGAATCATTAGCATACCAGGCAAAATGCTTAGTGCCATTTCATCTGTCTTTGCATTCTGAGTTCAAATGCTGCCAAGGTTGACTTTGCTTTCCATTCTTTTGGAGTTGATAAAATAAATACCAGTTGAACCTCTCCCTCAAAATTGCTGGCCTTGTGCCAAAATTTGAAACTATTATTATTATTATTATTATTGTTAAGGTAGCAAACTGGCAGTGAGGACATCAGACAAAATGCTCAGTAGCATTTTTTTTCAGCTTTACATTCCAAATTCAAGTTTAGCTGAAGTTGACTTTGCCTTACATCCTTTCAGGGTTGATCAATTAAGTACCAGTTGAATGCTGGGGGGAGGTCAATGTAATCAACAAGCCACTACCCCAAATTTCAACCCTTGTGCATATTGGAGAACAAATTATCATTATTATTGCGATTGACTTTGACTGTCCTTGTGCCTATCTTAAAAATTATTATGATTATTATTGGCATTATTGATAGAATGGCAAGTTCTCTGCAAATGTTTGTCTTGCTGACCTAGTTTTCATTCTTTTTGTTGGGACTGTTTCACTTATTCTGTTATTTTCTTATTGGAAAAGCCATAAAAATAACTTTTCATCTTTAATTCTGACATTTATTATTATTATTATTATTTCTGCTTAGTATATTTTGATTAGCAAAACATTGGTTTAATGTTAGTTGTTATTTTTTAAATATAATATTATTTGACTTTTATTTTTATAAAATTGTTTTGACTCTCTTTCTCTCTCTCTCTCTTTCTCTCTCTCTCTCTCTCTCTCCCTCTCTCTCTCCCTCTCTCTCTCTCCCTCCCTCTCTTTCTCTCTCTCTCTCTCTCTGTGCATGCGTGTGTATATACATATGAAGTGAGAGGGAGATGCTCATATGCATGCCATATACACACAAGTGCATGAGAGAGGAAGATGTACACTGAGAAATGTGTGTGTGTGTGTATACACACATGGTGATGTACAAATACAGATAGTCAGTCAGAGATAACTTATCTTTCTACATAAACGTTTGTTTTACTAAAAAAAAAAAAAAAAGATCTGCAAATTCCTCATCTCTCTTTCTGTTTTCACTAAGTTTCCTCAACTTTCTGCTCATTATTTACTTTTTAAATATTTGTGGCAATATCTGTATTATTGATCGAGTGCCTGACAAAACACTGTCCGCGGAACCATAACTAGGAAAACAGGAGCCAGCTCTTTCGCGTCTCACCGCAGACTCTGCTAGTTCTGGAAGCATCCTTTCATCACTCTCTCTCTCTCTCTCTCCACAACCCATCTCTCACATCTCACGACACCCAGTACCCTTTCACTACCAGCACCACTACTACTACTACTACTATCTCTATCATTACTATTACAGCTGTTATTGCTACTACCACACTGAAGCCCCTTTACTTATATTGGAAGCTATGTAACAAACATATCACAGCCTAATCAAGGGTTTTTGTTTTTCTTTTGTTTTTTTTTTCTTACACCCTTGCTTTCTTCCCTTGTCTTCTTTGCTTCATTCCCCACTCATCCACCACCACCAATTCCCTAACTCCACTCTCCCTCTTTTCATAGCCCCTTTCTTTCTAACATCACATGGTTAAAGGATAAACAGATATGTTTGTTGCTACTGGATGAAGAAGGTTGTTCTGGTGAGGGATTCAACAATGAAGGAATTCCCCCCCCCCTGCTCCAACACCATCCATCCCACCCCACCCCACCTCCTGCTCATCTACACCTCTTCCTTGCTCTGTTCCCACCCACCCCTCCTCTCCTTATTGGCCCTTCCTAGCCCTAACCTTCTGTCTATCTCCCTCTTTTCTGAGCATGAAAATCCAAAAAAAAAAAAAAGCAGAAAAAAAATCCCCCCACCAAAAGAAAATAGTTTTAGCAACTTTCCCTCCACACATATGTTAGCAGCTGCTGGTTAAGAAGGGTGGAGGGGAAAGAGAAAGAGAGAGAGAGAGAGAAGGAAGCACTAACAGCTTTCACAACAGAATTGTTATTATAGGATTTGGTATCCTCCTCTTACTCCTCTGGACTTTGGGATTTATTTTCAGAATTTAGCTAAACTAAACATTCATGCCTCTCTCTTTCTCTCTCTCTCTCTCTCTCTCTTTCTCTCTCTCTCTCTCTCTCTCTCTCTCTCTCTGTCTTGTATGCACACACCTCTCTTTGCAGTATTTTTCATACTACATCCCATAATTTTAGTCAAGTTTGTCAAAGCAGCCCCCACCCCCACACATGGTCATTCCTCAGACAGCCGAAATGTCTTTCATACCCAAATTTTGTTCACAACTGTCTTTTTACACCCAACAGTCTACAGAAACGGTAGGCTTCAAGATGAAGTTCATATTTAAATGTTATGTTATTTACACATTCAAATCAACACATACTCACTCACACAAATTTGAGAGACCAGTTATGAACTTGAAGCTACTCTCAAATAAAGGACTCAAAATGAGGAATAAACCGTTTATTAAATAAGATGCTTTGTGACCCATGACCAAATGTTTCTATCAGACATTGGCTCCAGTACAAATGTACTGGAGCCAATGTTAAAGGCAGTACCCTGCCTCAGCATAAATGGAACCAGTAAAAGGGTTCACACATACGCACACACAATAATCTTCCAATGTGGTTACTTTTGAGAAGAATGTAGTCTTTGTTAATGTTTGTATTAAAAAAAAAATAGATATTCAGCTGAAGAGCCAGACTAATGACAGAAGCTTAAACTCCAAAGGAGGAATCTGTCGACCTCTGGATGTGAAATAGCAGAAATTCTGGTTTTCAAGATGCAACGGGGTTGAAAATAAAGTAAGAATTATCCTGGTTTTAACTCAGCCTTCAGCTTCATTTTGGGGTCTGGTGTGTGTGTGTATATGTACATAAATACCTGTGCCAACATAGAAAAGGCAGGTGCAAAAATTAACATAATTCCACAACTAAAGATAGTAAAGAGAAACTGCTACCATGGACACATAGTGGTATTTTTGTTCTATCTCCTTTTCCCTTATTCAAGCTCCTCAACAACAAACGTTGGTTACTACAATAAGATTCCAAGTACTTGATTGATTTCATAACAGTTTAATTTTGTTTCTGTTAATTAACATTCTGTACTATTTCTTTTGTGGCAGGTAATAGTATATCGAGTTTACATTGTCCAAACAGTGAGAGTGACACTTTAAAGAGTTCTCGCAGCACTAGCAGTACTCATACAGGCGGCAACTCTGCAGAACATTCCACCAATCACTCGACAATGCAGACCTTCCATCCACAGACATCGTGCCCTGACAGCCTCGTTGACAGCGACTGCCCACCTGATTCTATTGAAAGGATACACAGATTCCCTGCTTTACCAGGAACATCACCTGCTAGTTTGCGCAGAGCTTACCTCAGGGTAGGCCCAGAAAGTATATCTGCAGACAGATATCATGGTTCTCAACCACCTGGAACTTCGTGGGAGACTGATCAAGGTTTGTACCCTATACTTTGCTTCACACTTCACTTCCAATAAAATCATACTAGGATATATATTTTTGAAGGGATTTTACTGGGAATTTTTTTTTTTTTTTCAATGGTTCAACCATAAAGAAGGGCAGAGACCAATAACTCAGATCAGACAGATATGGTTGATGTACAGTTTAGACAGTGATATAGAAAAATGTGGCTGGCAATAAAATTTCAGAGTTAACATTCTTGGAAGAAAAGATCTGGTGTTCCATGATCATTTAGTTATTGAAGAAATTACTCCCTCTCAATTTTCTGAAGTAGTGAGCTATTGTTAACAACACCCTAGTTTAATTACCATTTGGTGTGTAGCCAGGTATCTCCTCTATAGCAAAATGACTATCTCTGTCCTTTGAGCACACCGCCACTTCCCTCAGTTCCATGCCTTCTCTCAATCAAGAGGTCTTTTGTCTTGCAAGTTATTTGGTAATCCTGCTGTTGCCGGTGCCACATAAAAAGCATCCAGTACACAGTAAAGTAATTGGCATTAGGAAGTGCATTCAGCTGTAGAAACCATGCCAAAATAGCTGACAGGAGCCTGGTGCAGCTCTCCAGTCAAACATGCAACCCATGCCAACATGGAAAACGAACGTTAAATGACGATGATGAAAGCTAAGTGTAATTTATTCAACACGTCAATAACTCAGTCCATTACATTCTGCTTGCCAGTGGTTTCGTCCACAGTATTGTTTCTGTGTGGAATATTCAATTGCGATTGAAATAGTGTTCCTCTGAAGAATCTCCGGAGTAACGTTACTCAGCAGGATGCATTACCCAGTGATCAGGGCCAAGTTGCTACTCCACATTGAGAGGTCACAGCTCTGGTACTATGAACATGCAGTTAGAATGGCATAGAAAAGGGTCACATGGCAGATGCTTCGAGCTGAGCCAACTGGCAGGAAGATCTGGGAGTAGACTAAGAATGAGATAGTTTGATAATATCCACAATCTCTGTTGGAAAGTGTAATGATTGTTGCTTTTGACAAGATCCTATTGAAGAGGCTCCTAAAGACTATCCTAGTGGAAAAAATAGATGGATGGATATTCAGTTGCAACATTATTTCTGTGAAGAAATTCTATAAATTCTCATGTAACTTCTTACTCAACTCTACAAGTGTAGAGACAGAAAAGCTGAAGGATTATCCCAAGTTTTTTTTTATTTTTTATTAATCCTCTATCAATTAGTTTGGTATGTGTCCTACAATGTATTAGGCAGTGACTGACGGAATCAATGCTTCAACTGTTTAAAATACCTTGCTGTGTGTAGTTATCTCCCTTTACTTTCTGACCTCAAATCTCTCCACATTTCACTGGCGGGTTGAAAAATATAAAGAACCAACCAACCAAGTACTTGGAGTCTTTTAGATCAACTCCTACCTACTGCTCTCCTTCACAATCTCTGGTCTGCTGCCTGTATTTACTAAATATTTCTGCAAACTTTAATTATTTTTATTATTATTCACACATTTTCCTCAATTTTTGCTGCATTCTCATTAATTTGTTACTAGAACACGTCATATTGAGGAATGACAATACTTGTCTTTACCAATTTAAGTAAAATGATAAAATAGTTTTAGACTGTGAAGCAACATAGCTTAGTGGTTAAAGTATTGAGCTCACAATCAGAAGGCCATGAGTTCAATTCCATGACTGGATGACACATGTATTTTTTTTTTTTTGCCTTAGCAAACCACATTATGTTCTTCCAAATCTACCCACCAGGTGTGGGAAGACTAAGTTGTTGTGTATGCTTGCTCATGACTACATGGATACCTGAAGCAATTAAGCAAAAGTTCTGCAAATTTGCTAGTGATAGCTATAACTATCACATAGTTTTAAACTGCTAAGCATACAGGAAAACTACAGTCTCATTTTGCTGAGGTTATCCCAACCATTTGGCACTATATTTCATCGTTCCTTTAAAAATGTGTAGCTATGTTCCAGTGTCAGTAATTCATATTAGTAATCAGTATGTGAACCTAATTAGTTGTAGAATTTATTGGTATAAGAGAAAATATTTCGGCATTTTAGCTTGTAATTTATTATTCAAGGGAGCTAACTCGCTTTGCTATTCTGACATGACTTATTTTTGTTTACCTTTGTTGATGAGTTTCATCCATTAAAAAAAAAATATTCAAAATATTTTTTAAACGTTTAATTTTACGACCAACTGATCTTTTTTTTTTCTGATTTTTAAAATCTATTTTCAGTGATGCCACAAGTCCAGTGCAAAAGTCCTTCATCCAATTACCTCCACAACCGACCCTGTTCTTCTCCTCTGCCATCTTGTCCTGACAAAACTGTAAATATACCTCCCCCTCCCCCCTACGAGACTCTTTCCACATCACCATCGTCGTCAAGACAACAGCAGTCAGCTGAGCCCACAGACCTCCCACCAGAGCAACAACACTTATTGTCACAACAACAACAGTTACATTCACAGCAACAACAACAGCTATCTCCACCTTGTCATCCATCCTCTATTTCATCTTCATCAACGTCATCTTTATCAAAAACACCAACACCAGCAACAACAATAACTGTAACACAGCAGACACCTTTGCTGTCTTCATCTCTTCCAAGCCAAAGAACAGACTTAAATCATTTATCATCCTCTGCAACCATTCCATTGCATTCACAACAGCAACAACAACAACTACAGTACCATGTCATGGAACCTACAGTGAACAATTTACAACACAGTCTCTCTACCACAGATAACTGGACTTTTGATGTTTGATGGTGGCATTAAGTGGGTGGGTGGGTGGGGATAACATATATATATAACATGTATATATATATATATATATATATATATATATATATATATACATACATACATACAGACACACACACTCATACATGCAAGCATACATACATTGGTCTCCTACAGTTGTAATGTAGGTCTCCATTCTTTCAAAAGAAAAAGAGAGCTGTGATGTTTTACAAATGAAAACTTTTTTGTTGTTGTTTCTTATTCATCCCCCCTTCCTCTCCTTTTAAATTATAGTTGATGAAGATGATGATGAGGATGATAGAGAAGAAAAAGAAAAGATATTAAAAACAATAAATAAAAGGAAAACAGAAAAAATGATTCTATATCTGGGTAAAGACCATAAATGTTTGATGGTTTGAGCAGGGTATTTCAAAAGGCAAATAATGGCAAAATAAGAAGGGGAAAAAAAAACTGGACATGGCGGCAGTGGCAGGGGTGTTTATGTTGCTGTTTCTTTTCTTTACTTTCCATTTTATTCCCCCCACCTACCCCACCCACCTAAATTCAGAAAAATAAGGCAATTTTTGTTTGTTTTCTTTTTTTAACTGGCACCCACCTTCCCACCATCAACCATCTCTTTCCTGTTTGTGCTTGTGTATGTGTGTTATATAAAGGAGCTGCACAATGGCTGTATGAGTACAAATATTTGGCTGACCTCCTGTGTAGGTCAAAGAGTTCAAATTTCACTGCTGGAGTGCTTTCTTGCATTTTTTTCATAAGGATAGTAACACTTCACTCTACATCAATCCTCGTTCACCATTTTATCAGTAACAGATACCAGGTTTTTTTTAATGGATATCTTACCTAACGTGACTGGCATCCTATCCATGAGCTTTTTTGTTTTTACACCGGCACCATCATATCAGGAAACTGATGCAAAGCCTTTAACTTAAGGGACATTTGATAAATATACACCTGTGTGTGTGTGTGTGTGTGTGTGTGTATATATATAACAATTGTGTATGTGTACACATGCACACACACATATATTAGAGTAGTGTAGTTTACATGAAGCAGTGTCTGATATAGATTAAAAGCTTTTGATTTTAAAAGAAAAAAGCCAAAACAATGCAAGTTATAAGAAATATAAGATATTAGTTTGTGTGGAGGTGCATGGCTTAGTGGTTAGGATGTTGGACTCATGATCGTAAGATTGTGGTTTCAATTCCTGGACTGGGTGATTTGTTGTGTTCGTGAACAAAACACTTCATTTCATGTTGCTCCAGTCCACTAAGCTGGTGAAAATGAATAACCCTGCAATGAACTGGCATCTCATCCACAAAAACCTGGAAATTGGTCCTATGAGTCTATATTACTCAGGAAGGTTCTTTATCCTTTAATCCTATTCATTGGTTTGTATTGCAGAGCAGAAAAACCGGCTCAAAACATTAAATCTCTGAAAATTTCTTGAAGAAGAGGTTTTAACCTCGAAATATCAAAATACAAGACAAAAGTATGAACCACTGACTTCTCTCGTTTCTTATATCTCACATTGTTTTGGCTCAACAAAAAAGGTTTAAAATTTTCAATATATATATATATATATATATATATATATATATACGTACAGTCCAGGTGCAGTGCTCAATAGTCAGTCCCCCCTATCGTACCTCCACTAGTATAGTGCCTGATGTCGACATGCACATACTGTGATGCCTAATGACAGGATTAAACAAGACCAATATCTGAGATGGTTCGAATGCGTTTAGATGTTGCTGATGTCAAAATGTACTTTAGCAGCTTTTTTTTTTTTTTTTGTTTTTTTTTTTCCAAAAAGGTAAACAAAGGATGAAAAATTTTTTTTAACTACCTTTTTTTTTTGGTTATTCTTTAATTTGAAGAGTTGGGGGTAGGTGGGTGCAATAAATGTTTCAGACCACGTGCTAAAGAATCTTCAGAATAAATTTGTACCAAGCCATTAAGTACCGTCCACTAATTCCTTCAACCATTTCTGCTCTAACACCCACCCCAGCCCCAATCCAACAACCACGTCCTCCCTTACCAAAGAGTCGGTTTAAACTGTGAGTATACTCGTTAGTGGATGACTAAGTCAGTTCATCTCTCAAAGTGAAATAAGCCAGCTAAAAACAAACAAAAATGAAGCGAAATGATTGAATCCCTGTGGTGGATCTGGAAAAGAAAAGTATATGCAAAAACAAAGCCAAAAAAGAAATCAAGTCTTGTGTAAATTTTATTTACGGATTAAATGTTTTTTTTTTTTTTAATACCTGGAAATATAATGTTTCTGCACATATGTAAACGTTTACGAATGAATAGTGTGTCTGTATGTATGTATGTTTGCATGTATGTAAGTGTTTCAGTATGTTTTGTTTTTGTCATCAATAGCAGCAACAAAATAATAATAATAATAATACGATGAAGAAGAAAGGCAAAAAGCATCAGGTGGCAACTGGAGAAATAAATAAATCTTTGCAGCTGTAAGTGAAAAACGTCTCCATAACGGGTATTGCTGCTAACGTTGTTGTTGATGTTATTGTCTTGGTCGTTGTTGTTTTTGTGTGTTCAAATTAAAATGACTCAGCAGCAATTTTTTCAATTGCTTTCATGGAATTCTCCCATAAACTGTTCATTTCCTGCTGTCTGCTCTCTATCTATCTATCTATCTCTCTCTACATATATATATATGTACATCTTACAGGTCCAAACTGAGGCAGAAATAATACTGAATATTTATATATATTTTATTTTGGTCAAGTTAGTCTCTTGCTGCTCTGAGTTTCACCTGTGAGTAGCCAGAATAGGGTCTTTGTAATGTTCTTGAAGATCCTGTGTACTCACAGATTAAAATTCAGAGTTAACAAGAGCTTGATGTGACCAAAATAAAAATATTAATCACTATTTTGGTATTGAGAAACCTTACTTCCAACTGTCATAAATCTATCATATATATCTTCCTAGTCTCTCAGAATATAAAAATAGTTTTAGTTTTTCCATAGATAATACCATTTGGAAGCTTTTTTAAAACTTTTTTTTTATAGTTTTGTGTCCTCTCATTTCCCTTCATCCTCATCACCTCTAACAAAATAATTTGGTTACTATGCAACCAATTAAAGATTTAGGATTTAAATATCTTTTATGTTGTCTACAAATCTTTATACTCTTAGTTACTTTTACTTTCAAATCTTAAATATTTTGTAGCTCCAGCTCAGATAGGTATGCATATATATGTATGTATAAATAGATATGTGTGTGTGTGTGTGTGTGTATGCAATGTAGTAGAAATAGTTAAAGAGCAGAGTGCACTTGCTATGAGGAGTGGAAAATCTAATGCTTTGGACACAGTCCTTCTTCAAGGGAAAAGTTGAAAGAGAAAAAGTCAATCAGACACAGCAGCATTTTACATCCTTTAAGTTAAAACAAAATCTAGTTACAACTAAGAGATGTAAAACTCTGCTGTGTCTCGTTTATTTCTCTCCTTTCAACTTTTCCCTTGAAGAAAGAGTTTGCCTGAAACTTTGGATTTCCTCTCCTCATTACAAGTCCACGGTGGTCTTTTTATTGATTTTACTACATAATGTCTTACTGACGCAGAACAACACCAGCCTCACTGGAATCTGTTGGATCATATATATATATATATATATATATATACACACACACACACACACACACACACACACACACACACACACACACACACACACACACACACACACACACACACACACACATATCACATCATTGACCAGACTATTAGATGTTGTAACACATTACTGGTCACAATGTACTTTGGTTCCTTTTGGCTTTTGAATGATGCCACCCTGCTGCTAGCTGAGCAGGTCAACATTACCCTTGATCAGAAGGCCAGTTTATCACAGGGTTATGCATTTACAGCTGACTAGATTGGAGCAATGTGAAACGAAGTGTTTTGCTCAGGAATCGAACCAACAATCTGTTGATTGTGACTGCAACACCCTAACCATTAAGTCACATGCCTTCACACATACAACACACACATCTATAAGTATATTTGCATATGTGTGTATACATATACATGCATTTATACAAACATGCATATTAAAGATTCTTGATTTACTGAAAATAAATTCAGATCTTTAGCTTTAAGTAAATAGACAAATTTACAGCATGTAATTAGAAGACTCCTCTATCTCATTTTATGTAGATATGCTCATACAGACACATATAGGATGATACTATTCATAGTATGAAGAATAATATATTGAGTTTCTTAGATAGAGTAGTTGTAATGGGCAAGTGTTAAACATCATCTTTTAACCAACAGCCTTGTATCAATTTGACTCACTAAAATAGTTTCTAACTTGATTAGTCTGTTCCTCCTTATGTAGATCTGATGTCATCAGAGTGGACCTTCCCAAAGCTTTCTGACTAAAGCTAAAATTCTATGACACACACACATGCAATAAAGGAATTGGTTCTTGTGGTAGTATCAAGATCAATATCAATCCACCCCTCTCTGTCTGACTGTCTGTCCTGCCTCAATTCTCGTTAAAAGGCAAGAACTAAAACCGCCTTTTTAATTAACAATAAATCAATTTTTGACAAGTTTTTTTTCTTCTTTTCTTTCAATCCTTTCCTATAATTTTTTTTTTTTTGTATGTAACTTTAATTTTTTTTTTTTTTCTTCGGATTTGTATATACTAATGTCTGTGTACAAAAAGAAAGTTATTTTTTACAAAAATATTTATTTATATATTTTTCTATATAACCGCTAAAACAAATCATTACATTTTTATTTCTATAGATTTTTTTTTTCTTCTTCCTCTTTCTCTCACTCTTTTTGTTTCTGAAAGGGCAAAAAAATATATATATATATAAGGAAAACAAAAAGAAAATGTTATTACAAAACTCTTTAGTTGGAAATCTCTCAATTTCTATTATCATGTTTCCCCTACCATCACCACCGATCTATCCTTATATATATATCTGCTGTTGGGTTTAAAAATACTGTTATAAACCAATGAAGAATTTTGAATACTTGATACAATATTTATGCCATATATATATGTATATATGTATGCATATAGTTTTTTCTTTTCTTCTCTCTATACTTATATCTGAGCAATATGTTAGTTTGATGAGATATTTAAGGTTTACTGCATATATAAATATATATGTTTGTGTAATGATATATTCATTCATACTTACACATATATCATTACCCTCATCCACAAAAGATTTTAACCATGTCTCTCATTTTCTCTTTTTACCTTTAGGTTAATTCATGTCAGTCAAACTAATCTTATTTAAAATTGTACAAATGTGTGGAATGCTTGCATGTGTGTGTGTGTGTGTGTGTGTACCTCATAAATGTCTGTTGTTATTGTAATGATTCTTTGGCTTACTAGCAACTATTTTAGTTTCTGTATGGTAATAGGCTCCCCTAGAACTAATTACATAAAGTGCCACAATAATTAACAACTTTTGTTGTTTTTTGTTTTGTTTTTTAATAGTGACCACTTTTTGACCACATTGGAATCATGCTTTGTTTCTCTCCTGAAGCATTGGTGCAGCCATCTATCTTTTTGTTATCTATGTTGAGTATGTAAGATTCTGTATGTTACCCATTATTGGGTTCACATGGCTATCTGATGTAAGTTATTCATTCTAAACGTTAACTCCTATGTGTGTGTGTTTGTCCATTGTGTATCAGTAATGTAAATGTTTGTTTGTGTCATGTCTTTTATAACCAAATAAGAAAGTTTTTTGATTTGATAGAGCGTGTACGAACGTGTTTATGTTCTGGATGATTGATTGATTTCTGTATTTGACAAGTATGAAATAATTTCTCCTGGGTTGCACTATTATAGTGTAAAACTCACCTACAGACATAATGCATGTGGCATCAGTGGATTGCACATTATGCAATTTGTAGAATAGCCTAGTAACTAGGGTAAAGAAAGTGGAGTGGGGCGGTTGGATGGAGTAAAATATATGGACTTTCTCTCTGAAAGATGTAAGCCTGCTTAAGATTAAGAGGAAAGGGGGGAAAAACTGCTGATAGGGGTAATTTCAAATCAAAAACAAAATCCTATCTGTAATCTGCTCACCATAATTAGATTTTCTTTTTTTTTTTTTTTTTTTTTTTTTTATTATCTAATTAAGAGTTTATCCACACCTAAACAGTGTTATTATTAAGAATATATTTCTTTATTTCTGGCTGGAAAAGTTTTTCAAAAACATGAAAGGACTACTTAGAAACACCTGGTTTGGGTGTGTCCTGTTAGTCTCTATTCCCTAAACATAATTTTTGTTTACTCAAAGAGTGCTTCTCTTTTGAAGTTCAGTTCTTACAGCTTTCCTTCTGCAACTTATTCCATTCAGGGTTTAATCGTTGTTTTTCTTGACTACTATTAATAAAAAATAGTGATATTTCTAGACATTAGCCTCAACTTAACTAACTACGAAATGCTACACTAATTAAAATATAGATAAAGGCAACTAAGTTAAAGCACTTAGGCAGACAGTGCAGTGAAATCTCACTGTCATGTTTATTGTATTCATAAAGAGCTCTGCTTATAGAATAATTTAATTTGTGCAGTATAACAGCTACTGGATTAGACCATGTATTATCTTCTTTACATGTATATTATAGCATAAAAAAAAAAGATAATGAAGAAACCATTTCAAGCTATCATTTTAGCTTTACAGGGATTCACACTAACCAAGTAACTCCTAATTCATGCAGGGTTACTTTATTTAACCAGCCAATACCAAAACTGTGCCCCGTTTATTCCTTATTTATGTTTCCCCCTCTAAGTAACTTAATTCCTCTTCCTTCTCTCCCCTCTATCTCCTTCTGGTTGCAATTCCTTATTTGTTTGTTGATGGCTTTAGTTATCCAAAAGAAACTCACACAAAGACCAGTTACTCTGTAAATCACTGTCAGAGCCCTTATTTTGTGGGTCCACAAAACAGGTCCTAGCAAGTTATAATAATTTGGTTGTCACATCACCATGTGTCTGTGTCAACTCCTATTTATTGTACGAAGCTGTCCGTAAATATTTGTGAAATCTAAGAAAAAATTTTTATTTGTACAGTATATTTGAAGAATAAAACATTTGCAAAGTATCACCTGACTGAGCTTCACTTGTGTTTTTTTAAATTCTCATCATTATCCAGTTCTTAATTTTAGGTACATTTTTAATAGTTAACTTCTTGAAGAGTTCAAACATCGTTGCTTTTGTATGATTACCACCATTCTCAATTTGATATCCATTTTTCCAAGCTTGCATGGGTCACTGTTTAGCAAGGTTTTTTTTCTACGCTCTTTTACTTGTTTCAGTCTTTTGACTGTTGCCATGCTGGAGCACTGCCTGTAGTCGAGCAAATCGACCCCAGGACTTATTCTTTGGAAGCTTAGTACTTATTTTATCAGTCTCTTTTGCCGAACCACTAAGTTACCGGGGACGTAAACACACCAGCATCGGTTGTCAACGACGTTGGGGGGGACAAACACAGACACACAAGCACATACACACATACATGTATATATATATACATATATACGACAGGCTTCTTTCAGTTTCCGTCTACCAAATCCACTCACAAGGCTTTGGTCAGCCCAAGGCTATAGTAGAAGACACTTGCCCAAGATGCCACGCAGTGGGACTGAACCTGGAACCATGTGGTTGGTAAGCAAGCTACTTACCACACAGCCAACACTACACTAGCCAAATCTCCTTCAATTCACACATTAATGTCTTAACTAGAGAGTGATGTATTAGGGAATAAAGTTCTTGATATACTTCAAAATGAAAAAAAAAATTGATCTCAGCTTCAACTTTGATTGTAATTCTTTTTGACCAAGGTTGACATGGGGATGAATAGTTCTACAAGATGAGTATAAAATATGACATTTTTATTGTCTGTTTGGTTACCTGATATTTGAAGGCTTCATATCACAGAAATAAAGATTACTATTTAGCTCCAGTCAATATCAAGTAAACCCACAGTCCAAGGCACTCCCAACATGACCAGTCCATCCATCTAGGGTGTATGTAAAACAGTTTGAGTTGAAGGAGATTTAACTGCTATTTCTAGTAAATCAGATGACCACATTGAATGTTTCTCATTGGCTCAAATACAATCGTTGCTGTTATTTAGCCCAAGGTCAACTCTAATCAGTCAGAGCTGACCAAATCTATGATTAAAGGAATTTCTTCCATGACCTTCCCATTTTTTCCTATGAGCAGGAAGTCTAGGTCCATTGTAAGACGGTAAAGATATTGTTTGAGGGAGAATTCATTACTATTTCTAACAGGCTGAGTGACCACATTGAAGCTCATTTCTTGGCTCGAAAACACTGAGGTATTAAAAAAAAAAAATACTTTACTACATAAGATAGAATACCAGACTTGTCCCTTTCGTTGTCCTATTACAGTTCTGAGCTTAAATCTGCTACTCCTATCCTGTACTGCCAGTTTTATCTTTCAGCGCCCTAGTATGTCCAAAATGTTCGGTTTTGCAACAACACAAGACAGAATTTAATTCCCCTCAAACAGAGGCAAGGAAAAGTTATTTGTAGAATTTTATTTTTTTCTACAAATTTTCCCTAAATCTTAAAATCAATCGTGAGGCAGTTCTCATTTCGCAAGTATCATCTTGCATTGCTAACCCTTACAAGATTGATAAATTAAGCACCAGTTACATATTAGTTTACCGAATCGATCTTCTGCCAGTTAACCCTTTACCTGTCCTGTGTATCACATAATAAACAGGACATATTTCCCTGGCATTCGTGCACCATATATGTTAGACATTGCCATTTTTTTTTTTTTTTTTTCAACGTCAAAAACATGGGACGCATGAAAGAAAGCTTTATTTTACTCAGAATGTATGAAACAATGACTATGTTTGAAATGAAGCATGGACGTTTAGGACAAACTTATGAAATTGCATTGGACACGGAAAGGATTAAGACAAATTGCTTTTAATACAACAGCAGCCGAGAAGATGACTGACGTTGGGATGCACTGGACCAGATACGTAATAGATTGAATTTCGTTCCTCTACAGCCCTAAATTTCAATGCTCTCTATTAATTTCCATAAGACAAGTACCAGTAATTTACAGTGTAGCATCAGTCTCTTATATCCCCTTGTTTCCAAATGAAAATGACTCAATTACATTCAAATACCAAATATGTTACATCAAAAATGACTGTCAGACTCGGCGCCATCTACCAATATTAAACGCGAATTTGTATTCACGGTAAGCAACTCTGAATGACCTAATTCGCATCAAGGGAGGTAACAACTTGTTGATTTATTTATTTCCATAGCCTGTTAAGTGCACAGGATTATGAGGAATTTATTTTTTAACTGAGTGGGATGGAAGATTAAAGGAAATTCAAATGTTTACTAAACGCTTTGTGGTTTCAGGAGAAATTGAAACGAAATCACAGCAACAGTTTCTTGAAATTTCTTTGATGCATTTGTTTCTGCTTTACAATATTGTTTACTTTCGACTTTTACTTAAGCAACTTAAAATTTGAGCGCGTGAAGTGGTGTTATGGCAACACTGCGATATATTAGCAACTTCTGGATTACGAAATTAATTCAGTCGTATCGCAAACTCGACTGATTCCCCCTCTCTCTCTCCCCATTCTCTCTCTGAATTAGCTGATCTTCACTTGACTGTTGTTAGCCGGTCTGAAGCCCGGGTAATAGAGGGTTGAACAAGGGACTGACAAACTTTTCACAAAGTCTATAAAAAATAAAATATCTCGTACTACAGAAACGGCCCTAAGAAAATCTTCGCAGCTCAGCGGCAAATATGATGAATGAGAACGAACTAGTGCTAATTACAACTACTAAATGTTTCAATGTTGAATTGATATGCCCTCATGAATAAGAATTTATATGTGCTCCACCAGCCTGACTTGCCAGAGGTACATCACAAAATGACATTCCCTAGTGCTGCTTCTCCAGCCTGATAACATTAAATGGCTTATTTACTCCCTGCAATGGTTTTAAAAGCATTTTAGTTGATCCGTAATAGATTCACTGAATGAATGACGACAAAGAACACAGGTAGAAATGTTAAAAGTATTTAATTTCCAAACAACTTCGGTTCTGTCTAAGTTACCTCGGACTTCTACTGTTAGCTTTGATTACATTCTGAATCCATGGAACAAACGTTTTGATATTTGTGTAGATACTTGGGAAACCATATCTTTGACACGAACGGTCGCCCCAAGATGTAACACCAGCCACAATGAATCGGCCATCAGACTTTCGCACACAAGATAATGGCCCTCCAGAATCACCCTGAAAAATAAATAACCGATACAATTTATCAAAAGTCTGTCATATCTTCCACAATAACAGTTTTAAATTTTGGCACAAAGCTAGCAATTTTTGAGAAATGAGTAAGATAATTACATCAACTGGTACTTATTTTCTCGATCTCGAAGGGATGAAAAGCAAAGTCGACCACAGCATTATTTGAACTCAGAACGTAAAAACCAAAAGAAATGCTGCTGAAAAATTTATGTCCGGCGCGATTAAAATTCCGCCAGCTAACCATTTTGTATCTTCCACAATAATAAAGGATTTGAATTGACCACTGAAACTCAATATAGGTTAGTTTGTGGCGATCAGCCTCGTGTCTATATTACAATGAAAGTAAGGAAAAGAGTATTTTGACCATCAGACTGTTTTCCCAAAAGCATCAAAGACTTTTGTCAGTATTAAGGTTGCATCCCAGAAGACTAGATTTATTTGTTCCACAGGTAGGCGCAGGTACGGCTGTGTGGTTGAGAAGCTTGCTTTGCAGCCACTTGGTTTCGGGTTCCGTACCACTGCGCGGCACCATGGGTATTTGTCATCTACTATATCTTCGGACCAATGCTTCGTGAGAGAATTTGGTAGATAGAATCTGTGGAAGCCCTTCGTAAAGGTATAAATATATGTGTCTGCCTTTGTCTCCCACGAGTTTTTAGCTATCCCTCTTTATATTCTGTGTTCAGATCCCTTTCTAGAGTAGCCCTTGTTTTCGTGCTCCGGGAATTCAATAAGATAAGTGCCAACAAAAGATCGTTGTTGATATAACTGACTATGTCTCCAGACATAGTGTCTTTTTGTATATAATTTTCTTTTAGGGACAACAGCTTTCTCTTGCAAGTATGAAACTGTATCCTTCTCGGTTTCCAATTTCTCCATCATATTCGAAAGGTTCAGAAAATAGGCACTTATTAAAGAAAATAGACATGTAAAAACAATACATGTGGTTGGAGTTTTAAGTAGACTAAACCTTGTCTTGTTACTATGGAAACAGGCACCAATATACCTGTGGCTTACGGTCGGCTAAAATTACCCAAAATTTGCAAACTTTAAAAGCTATTAACTTTTTATTTATTAATTTATAGCAAAAACGAATTTCATTTCCATAATCTACATCGGTGCACCAAATTTGAAAACAATTGGAACAAAATTAAAAGAATTGAAAACTGTGACAGCAACAAAAAAGATACGAAATCGATATTGTGTTGTTTTTCCTTTCTTTTTTTTTTAGTCCAGGGACTCATAAGGTCGGTCTTTTGGTTTCCATGGCGTTTAAGAGACCAAGATCAGAATACTTTCCCTGAGCGTGATACTGGGCTCTTACAGGGTTCGAGGCCAGCAATTTTTGAGTGAAGGAGATAAATCGATGATATTGAACCCTGAACAAGAAGAGTAGTGACAATTACAAAACATTTTTATCCGACGCTCTACCAGTTCGCCGTTCGTCTATAAGTTAATAATAAAATCAAATAATTTTAATACTCACTGAACAGGCTCCTTTTATGCCAAAATTAACACAGATATGAAGTGGTGGACGAATGGTTCCGTGCCAAAGATTCTGACAAAAATTTGGGTTCAAAAGGGTCACGTTCAACTCACGCAGTTGTCGGTTGCTTCCTGTACCTTAAAAACAAAACAAGAATAGTTTTTCTTTCAATAAAATGTTATTAATTACTTAATAATTAAGAGTTGATGGATAGCTAAATGTCAAGAAAAATGACAAAGTTCAAAGCCCGCAGAGGTCAACTCTGCCTTTCATCTTGTCAATGGTCAAATACTAGCACTCAGTGTGCCAGTTAATCCGATCAACAGAACAGCTTGCTTGTGGAATTAATGTGCAAGTGGCTGAGCACTCCACAGACGTGTTATCCTTAACGTAATTCTCAGGGAGAAACAGTGTAACACAGAATGTGACAAGGCTGGCTCTTTGAACAACAGGTACAACTCTTTATTGCCAGCTGAATGGGCTGGGGCAATGTGAAATAACGTGTGCATGTGTGTGGATAAATGTATATATATGTATATATGTATGTAGATATATATATGAATATATGTATGCATGTATATATGTGTATATTATGTGTACATATTACATATACATACATATATGTACCCATTTATACACATATATACATGCAAACATATATTTATACATATATATACATATATATATATATATATACATACATATTTATACATACTTATATACATATATAAACATATATATCTATATATATATATATATACATGTATATATATATATATATATATATATATATATATATATATATATATATATATATATACACGTCGTGTAAACAAGAATTAGCAGGACCACTCCGGATACTCTTCCAGAGTTTCCTTGCAAATGGTAAACTTCCCAAAAAGCTGAAGGAAGGCACCATATGTCCTATCCATAAAGGTGGAAGCAGAGCAGAGGCTGGGAACTACAGGCCCATCTCTCTGACTTCACATATTAGCAAAATCATGGAACGAATTGTCAGAAGGAGATTGATTGCGTTCCTAGAAGAAAATGACTTGCTGAATGAGACCCAGCATGGTTTCCGTCCAGGTAGAAGCTGCCTCACGCAGCTCTTGCAGCATTATGACTGGGTCCTGAAGCAGCTACTTGACCATTCAAATGTTGATGTGATATATCTCGACTTTGCAAAAGCCTTTGACAAAGTTGATCATGGCTTGATATGTCACAAGCTGCGAAACCTTGGCATAGCTGGTAAATTAGGAGAGTGGCTGCATGACTTCCTGAATGGTAGAAGTCAGACAGTTGCAGCCAATGGAGAACTATCTAGGGAAATACAAATATTGAGCGGTGTTCCACAAGGAACTGTTCTGGGGCCACTACTGTTCATAGTGGCCCTTCTGGACATGCCCACGGTCACTCGGAGAGCCACTGTCACTAGCTATGCTGATAACACAAAGATATCTCAGGCAATAAAGAATCCTGATGATATTGTAAGCCTGCAGAATGACCTAAATGCAATATATGAGTGGGCAGAGCAAAATAATATGCAGTTCAATGCAAAAAATTTTCAAGTACTGCGCTACAAGACCACAAGTACCTCCCAACTGGCATACACAGGGCCTGGAGGTACTGCAATCCCAGAACCGCAAACAGTAAGAGATCTGAGCATCAACATGTGTAGTGATGCATCATTTCACATGCACATTGTCAAGTTGACAGCAAAGTGCAGACAACTGGCAGGTGGATACTGAGGACATTCCGTACAAGGGATCAAAAAGTCATGTTGACTCTATGGAAGACATTTGTTCTGAGCCGCCTAGACTATTGCTCTCAGTTGTGGTCACCACACAGTGTTAAGCGGACAGCAGAACTCGAGGCAATTCAGCGGCACTATACAAAAAAGATCGCCACAGTCCAACAGATGAACTACATGGAGCGACTGAAGGCACTAGGTATCTACTCCCTGGAGCGCAGGCGGGAGAGATATGTAATAATATACATATGGAAAATACTGGAAGGACTGGTGCCAAACTTTGGCATCAAGTACTACAGGAATGCCCGCACGGGTCGCCACTGCATGATGCCAAAGGTGCCGTCCACTGCATCTCACATAAGAACGAGATACTGCAGCAGCCTCGGTTTCAGAGGACCTCAGCTCTTCAATGCCCTGCCAAAACATTTGAGAGACATGCAGGACATGGATGCGGAGGTCTTCAAGACAAAACTTGACGCTTTCCTCTCCACGATACCAGACGAACCAATGGCTCGTAATGAGACGCAGTTTAGGGCAGCGATGTCAAATTCTCTTATACACCAGATGTGCCATCAAAACTCTTGATTGGACCATATCGGGTGGGGGAGAAGAGCCATGCAGGGAACGTGAAGAGAGCACAGCATAAGGACGGAAAGTCACGGTGGTGCACCAGCATGACCGCAGCCACTTGGCTGAAACACATAAATAAATAAATAAATATATATACATATGTGCAGATGTATACATATATATATATATATATATATACATATGTGCAGATGTATACATATATATACATATATATATATATATATATATATATATATATATATATATATATATATATATACAAAATATATATTATATATATGCATGTATGCCTGTATAGATGTGAGATAATAGTTTCACTTTAATAATAGTTTCAATATTAATAGAGGAAATATTAAAGTGAAAGTATCTGACATTACAATAGAGAGATGTTATCGTTTCGCTTTTAACACGTAATACTGAAAAAGTGAAAGATATAAGAGATTGCTCTGGGCTCACATTAGGCAAAAAGTTAAAATTTTTTTTTTGGCCCATGACACTACCTGGGCCCTAAGTAAGGTATGTGTAAAATTTGAATGAAATCGGTTATGTAGTTCTTGAGTTTTAGAGATTCACACAGACAGACACACATTCTCATCTTTATATAGAGAGAGCTAAATGTATGTATATACACACATACACACACATACATACATACATACACATAAATATATATATACATACGTATATATATATATCTATATCTATATCTATATATATATATATATATATATATATATATATATATATATTAGACACTTGCTGATAACCTGATCAGTAAACCAAATGCTGACATCAAATCAATATGGTTGTTTCATTACTAAAAATTAAATATTAACAATCTTTAAATTGCAACAATAACTAAATATGATGCACCAGTGGACAAATGGATAAGAAGGTTATTAGTCTTAGCTTAGATAACAAAGAATTTATATATCGAACTCATTTTACGATATTACGTACATATCCAAAAATAAACCCTCGAGGATTGTCGGAAGGCAAACCGTCAGAAACTTAGTGTAAATGTAAATATTGAAGAAAAAAATGTTCGCATATAACGATAAGGTTAGTTGTCTGAAATATTATAATCTTCTTAACAATAACTTATCTCAAACATTTATACGTTTAATTCGAAATACATTATTACATATCAATATATGGCGATACAAAAGCAGAAACGATAGTTTTGAACCTTGACTTATGTAGTTATGTCCCTTCATGTTCGAGTTTAAATTCCCCAACGAAGTCGACTTTGTCTTTTATCGATACAAATAGCTACAAGCCATTCATTGATGTAGAGTTAAATCGACTACATTCCCTTAACACACACACACGGATCTATGGCATTGTGCCAACTTAAGAATATCAGATATTTAATTATTAAGTGGTGAATATAGTAAAGCAAGTTTGCTAAACATTCTGCGTTAGAACGAAATGTTCCAAGATCAGTTTTGTTGAGTCGTGTGCATGAAATTAAAGCAACGAGCTGGCACAATCGTTAGCATGTCGGACAAAATGCTTAACGGCATTTCTTCTTGTTCTCTATGTCCTGAGTTCAGATCCCGCCAAAGTCAACTTTACTTTTCATCCTATAGCAAGAATATTCAGCAATCAACCGACGTCGCGATTCGCTAGAATATTACCAACGTGGTCAACAAAATCACAATTTCGTGTGGAATAGGATCCAGCGACAATTTCAATTTTTAGCGCGATCCTTTCTGAGCCCATCAATCAGCATAAAATTGACACATCGCGACTACCAGAGAATTTTGGACTGTAGCAGAGAGAGAGCATGGGAGACAATAAAGACGACACGGTAGAATGACGGCAAATATCCATAGGCAGTTGCTGAACCGAGCTGACATCAACATAATGAACTCCCGCGACAGCAAAACAACGATTAGCAGCTAATTTTTTTGAACTCTGCTACAATTACACCAAGGACAATAACATCCAAACTCTCTCAACATTTGTCATTCGTTATAACAACAATATTTGACTTTTGCTTGTGTACGTAAAGAATAAAATTCCACAGATTTCGTTGTCTTTTTCTGTGCATAACTGTTGACTTCCTACGCTAGATACAGCAGCTAAAACCAGCCCTAGTACAATCCTTTCGGGATTGGTAAAATAAAGTGCCAGTGAAGTACTAGAGTCTATGTAATCTATTTGTTCCTTCCCGCAAAAAATTGCTGGCCTTGAACCTTGCAACTCACCGGTATCCCACTCAGAAATAATGTTGTGACCTCGGTCATTTATACCATGGAAACCTGGTAACCGACCTTATGAGACCTAGGACTCAAGAAAAATACAAAAAGAAAAACATGAAATTAGAAACCCCCGAGAAAAATGTTTGCGGCTTCAAGAATTAAATATAAAGTGTGTAGCTTGTATACTCTCCAAGATG
>NC_142938.1:57894397-57931897 GCF_046866305.1 Octopus bimaculoides | reverse complement strand
TACATACATACATACATAAATACATACATACATACATACATATGCATATACGCACGCTGTGGTCTCTCCATATACACATGCTGTAGACGAAGGATGGCGGTTCTGCAATTTCTTTCTGAACAACCTGCACAAATGATTTGTTTCTAGTAATCAAATGCTCGTGCTGCACATAAGCTCGCTCTCTCCGTCAAATCGACGTTGCCTGTACAGATGCATCTCGTACCACACGTCAGGTGCCGAAGTGGTCGCAGAGCAACGTGAGCTGAAGTGTTCTGCTTAAGAACCCAATGCACTACCTGGTCCAGGAATTGAAACCACGATCTCTCAATTGTGCGGGTAACACCCTAACCACAGGGCCACATACCGTCACACAAACACACACACACACACCAAGGCAAACTTGGTAAAAAAAAAAAAAAATCTCACAACGAAAGTTCGAAAAATTGAGCGATACTGTTCGTGTCCTGATTTCCATCCTAAGTCATATTCTCCAAAAACTGCAGTGAATTCACGGGCTGCCGTTCTGTAAGGAAAAATACCGAGAGAGAAAGAGAGTAAGATTCGATCTCAGCACTTTAATCCAACTATTAGTAAACATATTAGTAAACTTCAGAGTAATGTACCAACAACAGCATGAAACATACCATTTTTTAAAGGTCAATACATTCCTGGCCTCTCAACACCTGATGCCAAGACACACACATTAGTCATAAGATTTCTTCCTTTGACTATCAAAATTTGAAACAAACTTTCAGAAACACTCATCAAAACCATTTTAGATGGCGGGATACAAGATTTCAAAAGCCGAGGATTCATTGTTTGTTACCCTCCCCGTCGGAAATTCAGTGAGTCAGTGAAGGGTCCGTTGAAAAACTATAACCTATGATCTTATTGTTTATAAATGAAAACCTATAAACAATGATCCTATTGTATATAAATGCATCATGTAGTTAAGAAAATACACACAAAACAAATTGCTCTTCCTTCCTAAAACAGCAATCTTTTATGGCCTTAGTTTTTCTGCATTAAATTTACAGATGCCAACTAAGAAAACTTCAAGTTGAATGTCAGCCATATCGCCCCACAAGTGAAGGACATCTATGGGCATTTCTCTGCCTCCTGAAACAAAAATCATTAAAAAAATTCCGGTAAACACAATGAGCAACTGTTTACTCACCTGTAGACACAATGAGCAGCTGTTAGCAGCCAGTTTTGATTAATAACCACAGCTCCACAGATATGAACCGAACCTTTCATCTGTAAGGAGACTTGCCAAGGCCATTTTCCTTCAGTGGATGTTGAACCTCCGACGATATTCCTTGTAGGACGAATACCACAACCATCTATAAAATACATTATGTACATTTATGCAAGATGCTAATGAAGAGATCGTTAATGACTACGTAGGCTCTTTACTTAGATTCATGAGATTATTACATCAATAAAAACTATTGTCTTTGGATTCGTTTGTGCAGCATTTATTTATTTCTGGCAATGACGTCTGTTCATATTCATCTTGGTAATGTGTTAGCCGAAGTTTAGTGATATAGACTAAAAACAATTTCTCTTTGAAATCCAGTATAGGAAACTAAGGCAGTACTAAACTGAATAGCTATCTATGTATCATACTTAAAGTAGACAGGCTGTCGTGTACATTCCGTTGAAAACGTCCGAAAAGACCGAAATGCATCTGGCGTTTTCGCTAGCCACTGTCGGTACAGATTTCTGTCTTCCTCTGATATTTTGTGTTTTTTAACAAAGTACGTTCATGAGAGATGGGCAAATACCGCAGTAATTGGTATATCGACGGTGTATTTACATTATGTATGGTACATAGATCTCTAGTTTCTCTTGAATAAAGGAATATTGAAAAGGTACTTTAACTAAACAATTTGGAACTAAAATCACATATAAGAAGAAGAATATTGTTGTTTTATGATCACTATATCTGAAGGAAATTATCTCCAACCAAAGATCGAAACTAGCAAGTGACACGGTGAACCGAAAATCTTATTTTTTGCTTTATAGTGCTCATCATATGTTTTTTTTAAAATTTTCTTGAGCTCTAAGACTCATATAAGGCCAGTTATTTTGTGTCCATAGTGTATAAGTGACCGAGATCACAACATTCCTTCCGAATAAGTCTCCGATCCGTTGCATGGTTCAAGGCCAAGGGATTTTGAGTGGGGAGGATAAATCGATTACAACGACACCAGTGTTTGGCGGGTACTTCATTTTATTGATCATGAAGGGATGAAAAGCAAAGTTGAGCTCGGCCGGATGTGAACTCAGAACGTAAAGAAATACTGCTAACGATTTTGTTAACTCGTCGCCTTCATTGTATGTATTAATTTTGTAGAGAAACACGCTAAAGCTCACAGGAGCCATAAGTATCATCGAAGTGTCCTAAAGATAGGATTGTATGAGCAGAATGTTATTAAGAATAAGTATAGAGGCAAATTAGTATGAAAAATAATGACAATCTTCTCTGTGCTGTTCCAAATTTTACAATATGTGCGGCCGAAGTTGTAATGATAATGATAATCCTTTCTGCTAAAGCAAAAGGCCTGAAATTTGGCGGGTAGGGGACTAGTGGATTAAATCGACTCTAGTGTTTCACTGATATTTAATTTATCGACCCCGAAAGATGAAAAGGAAAGTCGACCTCGGTGGAATTTGAACTCTGAACATAAAGACAGAAGAAATGCCGCTAAGTATTTTGCCCGGCGTGCTAACGATTCTTATTTCTTTATTGCCCACAAGGGGCTAAACATAGAGGGGACAAACAAGGACAGACAAAGGGGTTAAGTCGATTACATCGACCCCAGTGGGTAGCTGGGACTTAATTTATCGACCCCGAAAGGATAAAAGGCAAAGTCGACCTCGGCAAAATTTGAACTCAGAACGTAACGGCAGACGAAATACCGCTAAGCATTTCGCCCGGCGTGCTATCGTTTCTGCTTGCAAAGCTAAGATCACATCTCAAAGACTAACTCTTCTTTTTAGGGACAGGAAATATTCGATCTCCCAACAGCTGCTGGTACTTTACAAGGCACAAGTTGGAATACTGCACTCACTTCTGGGATGGGGCTGCTGCTACGCAAACAAACATCTTGAATCGCATACGGAGGAGGACCTCTCGGCGGATTGGTATCCAATTACTAACAGACACATCTACTCTCTGGCCCACAGGTATGTTGTCTCTTCTATCGCTTCTACAAACGGTTACAGCTCCACGAAACTGGCCAACACACCCGTATCTCCACCTCTCGTCACCTTTGATAAATCCACCTCATCATCTTTCTCCGCACTAATCACACATACACACACCAAGATAAATGGTAAATTCGATCACCTAATAATTTAAATTTAGAGACGTAACTAAAAACCGCCAGGCATCAAATTACAATCATAAAACTTTCTTACATTGGCATCGAACCTTGAATTAAAACAGAAGTGTTGCCAATTCAATCGGTATTCAATATTTTACCGGTACTTGTTTTATCAGTCCCGAAAGTGTGAACTCAGCAGGTTAAGGCGCGTGGCCTGGCGTTTAGGGTGCAACACTCACGATCGCAAGAACAAGGTTTCGATTCCTGGGCCGGGTGGTGCGTGGTATTCCTGAGTAAAACACTATTTCAGGCTGCTTCAGTTCATTTAACTGTAAATGAGTGGCCCTGAGACGGACTGATCATTCAGATCAGGAAGAGTGTTGTGATATCGGTCGCTTATACGACATGGAAACCGAGTAACCGATCCTAGGATTCGAGACTGATGTCCAGGGGCTGATGATGATATTGAAAGTATGAACTCAGGACGTTAAATGAAGCGTATCCATTTGCCGCAAAATATTTAGTCTGATACTCGACTGTCTTTCACACGATATTATCTCATAACAAAAACCACACCAAATACGACATTATTACAAAACCATTTCACTATCATATTTCACGATATTATTGCTTTCAAAATTTGGCACAAGGCCATCAATGTGGGTGCTGGGGTGGATAAATCGATTACATCGACCCCGGTACTCAACTGATACTTGTTTTTATCGACCCCGAAAGGATGAAAAGCAGTGAAGACAGCTGATTTTCACGATATTATTGAAGCGGATAAATAAAAAAACACAGAAAACAGTCATAATCATATGAACTTTGAATGAAACCAAACTCTCACTCTCTCACCTATGTTCTTTTTCTTTTGTTCGTCTTAATAGCTGCCAACTTACCTTGTGTAGAACGCTGGTTGTATCTCAGACATTGCACTTTGTTGTAACGATTCCGTTGTCTGAAACAGTAACGATAAATTTCACACCGTCCTCCTTTTGCAGAATCCGTTCGGCAAATGTAACAGCCATAGCTATAACGGCACACACTTCGAGCCTCGGTTTGGACGATTGACATTAAATTTATAATGCAAATGAATAAATTCAGCAGATATTTAGGATCCATGTTAGAAATAATCGTTTAACTGTACAATGTCTATGAATACTAAATATTTGCGGCAGTTTCTTATATCAATTATTTCCAATAGTATTATGCCAAGGCTTCCTTTTGAGTCTTGAAGAATAATAACACTTGAACTTTCTTGGAGAGAGTACAATAATAATCTTTTAGTTAAACACTATGTTACAAATTTGTCGTGTAAGTTGATTTTGTAACATTTACGCCCTATTCGAAAGGAATTGGTGGTGCGTGTACGTTTTCAAGAGTAAAAGCAATTACACATGATTGAATGCTTCTCAGTATGTGACTTAGTATTTATATTGATTCCAGTCAAATTAACGACGAAGTCGACTCCAGCAGGATTTGAACTTCGAATGAGTCTAAATGCTGCTAAACATTAATAATGGTGAAAAGAATAAAGATGATAATGTTACTGCTGATAATAATGTATTAACAAAGGAAAATGGATTTAAATCAACGTGTGTGAGTTAAGAAAACGCAGAAGAATCTGGAACGAGTTTTCACTGAATGATGGCCAGATGATTGTTGCTGATCAAGTGTCTGCAAACTGTATATCGGTTGTCGCATGGATTTCTTTCCTATATAGAGGAGAGGTGTGTTTGATGAACTTGCGCCGACCACGTCAGCTCATTATAAGTTAGAAGAAAATTCTTGTCACGGATGCTGGATTAAAAGATGAAAGAACAACTTAAAACAGACACCTGGAAGTAGGATATTTGTTGGACGTTCACATGTACTTAAGCATGATAATATGTGCGAAATACAAACAAACACAGAAACAATGGACGTATATTGTACAATGTATTTATGCGCGCGCGTGACTTAGAGTGCAGATAATGCTAGCAAGTGTAATACGGTAATAAAATACCAAAACCCATGTATATATCTTCTCATGTGCGCGCGTGCGCGTGTATATATATATATATATATATATATATATATATATATATATATATATACCCATACACACACACATTCATACACATACATATGTATTTGTGTGTGCATACATATATATATCCACACACACACACACACAGGATACGTCAGCTAGTATATGTATATATATATATATATATATATATATATATATATATATATATATGTGTGTGTGTGCGTGTGTGTGTGTGTGTGTGTGTGTAGTACAGAGAAGATTGTCATTATTTTTCATACTAATTTGCAGGAGTGGCTGTGTGGTAAAAAGGCTTGCTTCCCAACTACATGGTTCCGGGTTCACTCCCACTGCGTGACATCTTGGGCGAGTGTCTCCTACTATAGCCACGAGCCGACCAAAGTCTTGTAAGTGGATTTAGTAGACGGAAACTGAAAGAATCCTGTCGTATATGTGTGTGTGTATTTGTGTGTCTGTGTTTGTCCCCCACCATCGCTTGACAACCGATGTTGGTGTGCTTACGTCCCCGTAACTTAGCGGTGTCGGCAAAAGAGACCGATAGAATAAATACTAGGCTTACAAAGAATAAGTCCTGGGGTCGAATTGTTCGACTAAAGATGGTGCTCCTGCATATATATACCGTAAATCCTCGAGTATAATCCGCATTTTTTTCCCCAAAATTTAACGTTCAAAATCCTTAGTGCGTACTATATACGAGGTTAAAAACGAGAAATATTTTCTAAGCAATGTCCGAGTCTCTATTTGCTGTCCGGCAATGTTTATTCAAACACATTTTGTGATGTCGGGCGCGAAAATACCTTAAGCTATATTTATTTTACACTGACGTTATTACTGTCATTTTATTTTCTGCAAACAAAGTGCACAAAAAAGCTACACGTTTGCATTATGTTATATATACAATAATAATAAAGGACGTTACCATATATATGTTTACAAACCAAGGACTTTATATAGACCTCCTTGACTTAAGTTAGAGAAGGGGTGCGTATTATACACAAGGTTTAAGTTTTTCAGAGGAACAGCCCCCTAAAAATCCCCTGCGTATTATACTTAAAGGCGGACTATACTCGAGGATTTACGGTATATATAACACTGGTATAGCCCACACGAGCTATGTTATTCATGTGAAGGATGAGATTTTCGAATGATGTTTTCTGCGAGCTTTTTGATTTATATTTATTTCAACGACTGTGGAGGCGCAATGGCCCAGTGGTTAGGGCAGCGGACACGCGGTCATAGGATCGCGGTTTCGATTCCCAGACTGGGCGTTGTGAGTATTTATTGAGCTAAAGCTCCACGAGGCTCCGGCAGGGGATGGTGGCGAACCCTGCTGTACTCTTTCACCACAACTTTCTCTTACTTCCTGTTTCTGTTGTGACTGTAATTCAAAGAACCAGCCTTGTCACACTGTGTCACGCTGAATATCCCCGAGAACTACGTTAAGGGTACACGTGTCTGTGGAGTGCTCAGCCACTTGCACGTTAATTTCACAAGCAGGCTGTTCCGTTGATCGGATCAACTGGAACCCTCGACGTCGTAAGCGACGGAGTGCCAACAACAACATTTCAACGACTATTTAATTAGTTTTGATTTTATTTACAATTTTATTTTAAAAACATTTACGTGTCCTTAAACCGAAAAGGAGGAAAGATCGAGTTGACTCTTTTATAAAAGATTTTTATTTACGTTTATACATTTATATAAAAAAATAATAATGTCTTGAATTAGGCATTCATGTAGACATAATTGATCCATTCCAGAAATTCGGAGACTTTGGTATAAACTGCCGGAAAGCCAGGAACGCCACACAGTTCATTACTAAAAGATGCTACGCCAGCCAATAGAAATCTGCCACGTTTCAAACATACCAGCGGTCCACCAGAGTCACCCTTCAAAATAAAACATAATTTCAATAGGATTAATGTTGTTGATGATGGTGATGTTGTTATTATTGTTGTTGTTTCTCTCCAAGAAGTCCTAATAGACAAAGCTTTTCAGCTATGAGTATGCTAACATTATTCTAATATTCAATGTAATTATGCTGATTGGCGAATCAGTTTTTAGAGGTGCATCGAGCTGTACCGATATAATGTAGGATAAATATAGTAATAATAGCAATAATCCTTGGCTGGAATTTTAAAACATTTAATGCATCACTATGCGCGTTTCCACAAATCGCACGTCTCTTAAGATCACAGTCCGTTTTCCTGAAATTATTACAGTAGTATCCTTGGGCATCGGGTAGATCATCTTCATGGATTCATTTCTTCAGGCGTGCCTTCAAAACGCGGAGTAGATGGAACAGGGACAACTGACGAAGGAGTATACTCTTTATGTTGTTTTCGTTGTTCGGAAAAAGTTCGTTTTCTGTTTTCGTTTTAATGTTTTTGTTTCTCATTGTGTTTAACGTTTTTTTAATGTCCTGTACCCATATATGCATGTATGTATACATATAGATGTAGGTATGTACATATATGTATGGATATATGCATATATTCATATTTTATATATATATATGTGGGGGGGGGGGTGTTTATGTGTACTTTTGTTTGTTCCCCCCACATACCGCTTGACAATAAGTGTTGGTGTGTTTACGTCCCCACAAGTTAGCGGTTCGGCAAAAGATCGATAGAATCAGTACCAGGATTAAGAAAATAAAGTACTGGGGTCAATTCACTAGCGTAGCTAGAATGTGTGCCGCCTGAAAAAATAAGCTTGCTTACCAACCACATGGTTCCGGGTTCAGTCCCACTGCGTGGCACCTTGGGCAAGTGTCTTCTACTATAGCCTCGGGCCGACCAAAGCCTTGTGAGTGGATTTGGTAGACGGAAACTGAAAGAAGCCCGTCGTATATATATATATATATATATATATATATATATGTGTGTGTGTGTGTGTGTGTGTGTGTGTGTGTATGTTTGTGTGTCTGTGTTTGTCCTCCCAACATCGCTTGACAACCGATGCTGGTGTGTTTACGTCCCCGTAACTTAGCGGTTCGGCAAAAGAGACCGATAGAATAAGTACTAGGCTTACAAGGAATAAGTCCTGGGGTCGATTTACTCGACTAAAGGCGGTGCTCCAGCATGGCCACAGTCAAATGACTGAAACAAGTAAAAGAGTAAAGTATATATATATATATATATATATATATATATATATATATATATATATATATATAGAGAGAGAGAGAGAGAGAGAGAGAGAGAGAGAGAGAGAGAGAGAGACAGACAGACAGACAGACAGACAGACAGAAACCGCACACATATGCACATACGATTATACAAACTCTCAAACACGCAAGCACGGCGAAGAGTTATTGAGGAGAGAAGGTTACTTTGCGCAATACAGTTCTCGACATATTTCACAAAAGATGGTATGTTTATGGTTGGAATGCCTTTTGATCACTGCCGTTGGAGCGACAAGGAAATTCTTTCAACATAGATAAAATAGAGTTTTCTCTATTTTATTATATGAGAGAATATTTTTGTTAGTCATATACAAAGAGGGGAAAATAGAATGTGTTTCATTATTTCAGTGCGCGCGAGTGTGTGTGTGTGTGTGTGTGTGTGTGTGTGTGTGTGTGTGTAAGAGGGGGCGTATGAGTATGTGTCCTTGTGTAAGGGTATGGGTGTGATTGTATGCACGAATGTATGTGTTGTTTGTGTCATGTGAGGAGTGCTTACACGTGTATGTGTGTGTGTGTGTGTGTGTAATGTTACGTTCTTTGAATATAAAATATTTGGTATATAAAAAGTTTTGTCAATATTAACAGTATACAACACTGAAGCGACATCAGCTCCAATATCAAATATGAAAAGACAGACAGCAATTTTTTCCTTTTTCTTTTTTTACTTTTTATAAATAGAAATGAAAAGAGAGGAAGTGAAGAGAGGGGGAGAGAAAAAGAAGTTATGATGGGAAAAGACGAATTGGAAGGAAAATAAAATGATAATAATTAAATAATCAGTGTTGATTGAAGACAAAGAAAGAAATTATTTAACAGACATGATTTCACGAATTTGGTAGGGGTGGATGGAAATGTAGTCGATGAAATCAGTGTTTCTTGACTGGGTACATACAAAATAGCTTTTATAAAGATGGAGGGAGAGGAAAATACGAACAAGACGTGTTGGGTGAGCGTGGGTGGGTGAATGGGGATGTGTTTGCAAACTGCGATAGAAAGAATTAAAAAAAATAAAAGGTAAAGAGATAGCTTATTAATGAGAGAGAGAGAGAGAGAGAGAGAGAGAGAGATGAAATGAGAAAGAGAGCGAAATATATATAATAAAATGGATAAACTAATTACAAGTATATATTATTATTATGATATAAATAAGCTCGATTTGCAATAATGTTATTTTGGATTCAGTTTCACTGCATAGAACCTCGAGTAAATACGTGTCTTTTACAGACGTCCAATGCCTTGTGAGTGAATTTGGTAGACGGAAACTGTGAGGAAACCCGTTGTGTATATATGTATATCCCCCCCCCCCACACACACATATATATATATATATATATATATATATATATATATATATATATATATAGTGTGTGTATGTATATGTATGTGTCTGTGTTTGTTCCCACTACCAGCACTTGGTCGGTGTTGGTTTCTTTACGCCCCCATAACTTGCGGGTTTTGCAAAAGAGACCGATAGAATAAGTATCAGACTTCATATAAGTACTGGGGGAGATTTTTTCGACTAAATCTTTCAAGGCAGTGCCCCATGGCCGCAGTCCAATGACTGAAACAAGGACCATTAATATCAGATACGTGGTGGTGTTCGTGATGAGAGTAGCTTTACGTTAAGGTGTTCACACAAAGTGTGACGTCAAGAGTTTGTATGTTTGACGAAATAAACACACATAATAATTAGCTGCGCCCTGTGTCGTGTCATAATTTACATGGTATTAGAAGAGGGATTGAACAATCGCCGGAATGGACCAGATAAGAAACCTGAATGGATCAGATAAGAAGCCCGAATGAGCTTAATCTCGAAAGCAATGTAACCTAGAACTGGAAACGGTGGATACAAAGGTTTGAACTTTACCTTACGGCTAGCGGAATCGCAACTAAATCACAGAATGTGAAGTATGTTATTTTACTACATGTGGCGGGAGATGTTGCAGTTCAAGTGTATATAACTCTTTTGAGTGGAGTGAGGAAGTGAATAGCAAGAATTATGACAAAGTGAAGCAAAAGTTTCATCAGGAATACTGTGAACCTCTGACGATTGAGAGACAATTTTCATACGATCTCAGAAACTAGGTGAGTCAATTGATCAATATGTGACGGATTTAAAGAATAAATCTACAACTTGTGAGTTTGGGACATTGAATGATGGGTTCATTAAAGACAGAACTGTGTGTGGAATTATTAGTGACAACCCCAGAATGCGGTTATGGAGAAAAGGACGATCTTGATTTGGAAGAAAAAAAACTGTACAGAAATCAGCGCACAATAATTGAAAGTTCTTAATGATGAGCAGTCAACCATATCGAAAGAAACCAATGCCATGATTGTCAATAGGGTCCAAGATGAAAATATGAACCTCAAGGTATAACAATAGAATACCCTCTGTGTAGACAGTGTGGTTACAAACATGCTAAAGACAAGTGTCCATCTGCTGGAAAAGTTTGCGACAAATGCAGTGGTAAACATCATTTTGCCAGCATGTGTAAAACTAGAACACCATCTAGGCATGACAGACAAGACACTAGAGAGAAAGAAGAGAAAAATGTTCACACTGTTGACAATTCTGAAGAAACTGAAAAATTCGAAGAATTATTCATTGGACATATGACCACCGATGAAGATGATGAAGACTGGTATGAGATTCTATTAATCAACAAGAAACCAGCGAAAGTCAAACAAGATACAGAACTTAAACCTTGTGTGTATATTGACTACAATAATACCTCTTGCAATGTTTGTAAAGAAGGACAATGTAATAAGAGTGACTTTACGTTAAGATGTGCACACAAAGTGTACCGTCACGAGTTTGTATGTCTGACGAAATAAACACACATAGTAATGGCTGCGCCCTGTGTCGTGTCATAATTTACAGTGTTGATCAATCTTCTTTGCTGATTTATATTTCAATGCCAATGTGTAAAGGGAAACTTATAATGTAAGAGAGAGAGAGAGAGAGAATGTAGAGGGAAGAGGAAGAGGAGAGTAAAGCAGTAACGGTTGTGGATGGAAAATGTCGAAATAGGCATTAAAAAAGGAAAGAAACAAACGAAAAATATACCCGACATGGACCAGCATGGCCATCACCAACACATATATGGCTTTTATGCACATAAGCACTCCATTTGTGTTGACATTCAAGGAAACCTGTAATTCGAACTTGCACTTTATTCAGTACGTTTGGATTTCCTCTGCCTGTTAAATGAAGAAAAGATTTATTTGAGAAATATTATATCACTTGTTAATGCAGTGAGCTGGCAGAATCGTTAGCACGCCGAGCAAAAATGCTTAGCAGCATTTGTCCGTCTCTGTGTTCTGGATTCAAATTCTGCAGAAGCGATAAAATAAGTAGCAGTTGAACACCGGGGTCAATGTAATCGACTTACTTCTCCTCGAAATTGCTGGCGTTGTACTAAAATTTGAAACCAATAGTTTGTCCCATGTTGAGGCAGCGAGCTGACAGAGCCGTTAACACACCAGACAAAATTCTTAGCACCATTTCGTCCGTCTTTACGTTCTGAGTTCAAATTCCGCCGAGGTCGACTTTGCCTTTCATTCTGTCAGGGTCGACAAAATAAGTAACAGTTGAATCCTGGGGGTTGATGTTATAGACTTACCCCCTCCCTGAAATCGCGGGCGTTGTGCCAAAATTTAAAATCATTATTTTGTCAAGTGTTGCTTGTTGTTCAGCTCCAGGTTAGTCAGACATATCAAAAAAAATACACAAGCTGTCACCATCCCATATTTTCTTTTTTTGTAAGAAATACCTTGCATTTACATACTTAAACCTTTCGCTCGCAATGGCGCATAGTCTATCGTTGACTTTCCTACACTGTTCTCGCCTCTAGGCTATCAGGCCGCTCCTTCACTATAGACGGGGTCACCATATGTTTCTCTGAGGGCATGCCTTCATTTCCCAGGCTTTTGGTTTTGAATTATCATAGCTGATTCTGTAACTTCCCTTTTTTCTAGGTAGGAGTGTTGGCTCTAAGCAAACCCATTTTCACCTCTGAGAAGAGGTGGTCTGTATTAACGTGGCCGCTTTCCTTTGACATATCCAGTATGGGAGATCCTATCAGGAACTTGCACTCTGCTAGTTTAACTCTGTGGGTTATTGAGGCGCACGAGCCGCTACACCACATCACAACAAGGACTAGACCCTGTGGTGGGTCCTAGATTTTAGTCCTCATTAGCCATTATATCGGATACTAAGGCGTGATTTCAGGAATATATAGTTACTATTTCAGTCAGTTCTCTATGCTGCCTCTTGTTTAAATTGTGTACAAAAGGCCTGCATATTTTGTGGATCGAATTCAGTCTCAGTACTTCATTTGATTTTAGCAACTCTAAAAATATAACAGACGTAACTCAATTAGGCTACAAAGCATTTTGTCAGTAACCCAACAATTCTGCCAACTCACCACCTCTCTTCTCTTATTTATCCTTTGACAACAACAACAATAATGATGATTTCGTTTATATGATACAAAGGCGATAAAGGGAGAATTACAAGGACAAATTACAAAAAAAGTGGCAGTAGGGGCACACAGTATCGATTATGATTTAAAAAATAGACAAGGAAAGTAAAAGTATATAAAAGAAGAGATGCTCAGTAGTGGGGAGGCAACCACTAAAAGTTAATTAAAAAAAACTTTGCAAATAAAGGAATATGCAAATAAAGGGAATATGCAAATAAAGGAATATGCCGATGTTCACTCTGCGCATACTGAGCGTAAGTCCTGTCACTCTCACCTTTCAGCAAATTAACTTAAGGGCAGCAACTCATTTCCCGATGATGGCTTCGTTGAATAGGGAACCGTCTCTCTTCAATCTTTTTATCTTTACTGTGGAATCTCTTTCACCATGGTAACCAGACAGAGGTAAAATGGTTGTTCTTTTAGACCGAAAGAAAGAGGTGGAGCAATCGTTTCCAGGGACTGGGTTGATAATCGGTTCCGTCCTTCACTTAACGATATTTGTTCAACATAACTCCGTAACTCACCAATGTTGGGACACAGACCCATTGCGTGTAAAACTGTAATGTCTCCCAGTACGCCTTTCTGACTGGCCCAGCTGATGACTTTACCAACCCTGTTGAATTTCTTCCGAACCGTCAATATGTCCTTAATAGCACTGCCAAGTTAGTGATTACTGGAAATTGTGCATAATCCGAAATAGGCTGTTCAGATGGTCTCCATCGACTCTCTGTAACATCCTTAGAACACCGTCGCACTTACCCACCACTAACCCTCAATAGATTACTTGTAGTTGTTTGCATGTGCAGCGACATACACCCCGGAGTGGGATGAGATGGCCCCGACCAACGAGTTCACCATGTCCTTCACGAATGCTGCCATATCCGACGGTCGGCCCTAACATTCCAGCAGGCAAAGTAATACTCCTGCCTGCAACCTAAAAATCCATCTTGCAAATTCGACGAATGCCCCACTGAGAGAGCAAATGCGGCGGAAAGCGCGGACGCCGTAACCGTAGTTGTCATTTATTGTGAGATGTAGAGTTCACGTTCGAAGTTTCAGAGCGAATACAAGTTCACATGGGGTCCCTGGTTACATGCCTACACACTTTGCGATAGTGTGGTTCATAGCAGCTCATGTTACAGTCGATTTTCGACTATTGCAGAGGATTCGCTGACCAAGTCACTGCCGATTATCGGTCAGACGTAGCCCGGGTTTGAAGCGGGTGATATACATGCTAGTTAACCCATAGCAGTGGCACTAACAGGTGCTACGACTCTGGGTCAGAGTAGACGTAGGAAAAATAGTGGCTAAGAGGTGGCTCCACACTCCTCCAAACCCTGGAACTCCCGTACCAAGGCCCCACTACCGGATGCACTTTAAAGTCTTACCTAGGACACGATCTATAGATTGCAAAGTTTGACGTCCGTCCGTCTACATTGCTCAACTAAAATTTGTTTCCATTATGCAAAAAAATTGCTGTTCCAGGTTTAAGGTTGTTGAACATGTAATAGTCAAACATCCGAGGAAGACTATAATATATAATACAAGAGATAGCAACAGGTCTCACAGCGTTAACTAAACACATTCATTTTAAGAAACACTTGATTGCACAAATTAATTAATTAATCAATTTCCATGTAAGCATACATACATATTCACACTGGTTACTTATCATAAATATCTATAATACTATCTACCATGTGTTATTTCCCCCTAAACTATGACATTTTTCTCCACTCATCGCCTCCAAGAAATTTTAACAAATTCGTGTCAGTCGTTGTATGCGAGAGTCTCTCCCTCTCTCCCCCTTTCACTTTCTCTCTCTCTCTCTCACACACACACACACATACACACTTGTGTGTGTGTGTGATGGCGAGCTGACAAAAAATATTTAGTGCGTTGTCCCCTCCATATTTCAGGGCGATACAGTAGGTTGTGTCCGTCATGGTGGTTTGCTTGTCATAAGAAGCAACAGAACAGATGTTACAGTATAACAACATAGAAATAGCAAAACTGTTTTTTTACCTTCATCCACAGAACATCTTACCCAGGATGCCTTTCAATGTCAATTCCTATCTCCTTCATTCCTCTTCTTTCTTGACCACGTGACCATGTCTTCAACTTCAGTGTTTATTTTTCCTTTCAACTCCAACCTTGTTACTTTCCCGTTTGACGGAATTCTTTCTCAATCCTCGCGATATTGTTGTTGTTGTTAGCGACGGTGGTGATGGTGGTGTTCTGAAGCCCCCATTCCCATACTCTATATTCTGATGTTTAATTAGGAATCCTGTGGAGTGCACTCCACTGTCCAGTTTGTACTTGTATATCACTTGTTGTTGTTGTTGTTGTTTTTATCGTTGTCCCAGCTCAACCTTGATCGAGAAGTCATATGGCACATAGGCTGTCGCTCGAACGACGTAGCCCGACCCAGAGATCTCTATTTTTAATCATAGCAAATCACATATTCTAGCAAGGGATTCTAACAAAGGATCACCATACTGCTCATCCCGCCATGCAATGCAGTTATATAAAACTGCAGTGCGACAGCCAAGACATGTTGTACTCGCTCCAGTATCCGTTGTATTGTTGTACGCTTCTTGTTGCAATTGGTGTTGCTTAAACACAAGTCGGCAGCTGGTCCAAAGATCTATGATCAAAAGCATTCCAATTGTGACCATCCATGTTTATTTTATTTTATTTATTTATTTTTTCAAACACTGAAACACATTATCTTTTCTTTAAGAGAGTAGAGTGAGACTGGGGTAAGATTTGACTTTTCTGAAGTCTGCGCGTGTATGAACATGAGTGTATGAGTTGTGGGCGAAGTTTTGAAGAAAAAAACCAAATGTTTTGTAGGAGAGTATTGTAGTTCGCTTGAAGCATTGTGTATTGTTTGTAAAGAATAAAAAGTTTTGAATGGTACAACAATGCACTATAATACAAAAAATGGACTATAGACCTGTTGTAATTTAGTTATCCACAGTCCGATGATATTTCCGAATAAAATTCCTTCTTCAGATATTCTTAGATGAGTCGCTGCTATAATCGGTTTTCCAACGGCTTTGGCTCAGTCCCACTGCGTGGCACCTTGGGCAAGTGTCTTCTACTACAGCTCGGGCCGATCAAAGCCTTGTGAGTGGATTTGGTAGATGGAAACTGAAAAACATCCGTCGCGTGTGTGTATGTGTGAGTGTTTGTCCCCCACCACTGCTTGACAACCGGTGTTGGTGTGTTTACATCTCCGTAAATTAGCGTTTCAGCAAAAGAGGCTGATAAGTAGCATGCTTTCGAAAACAAGTAAGTACTGGGGTCGATTCATTCGATTAAAATTTCTTAAGACGGTGCCCCAGCATGGCCGCAGTCTAATGACTGAAACAAGTAAAAGATAAAAGATAGAATCATCTATGATCTTTGGTAAAAAGTAACAACAGGGACTGGAAAACACTCACCTCGTGTATCGCCCCATCCAGTGACCCAGCATTCATCTCGACCAGTGAACCGATTCGTTTTAGAAGGTAGGCAAACAGTTTTAATGTATTCAGACAGTTGAATTGGTGCTGAAAGTTCCATAAGCGCTATATCGTTCGGATAACTTCCTCCATGAACGTAGAAAGGATACTGGGGTGATATAAGAATTGAATTTTAATCGATTTTGAAAACAAAAGTTATTTTTAGGATGAAGGAAATGAGGACAAGTCAAGTTATTATGGAATCAGTGATCGACGAATCGATTAAAAATTGGTTACACAAATCCTTTGTCTTGTAAAAGGTTGATAGTTGCAATAGAGACATTAGTCTCTCTCTATCACCTTTCAACAAAATTATATATTAAGAAACAGTAGAACAATTAACAACATAATAAAAATAAGTTTTATTTTTGGTGATGTTTCGTTTTACAAATCCTGTGTCATTCAGCCTGGTAGTCGCTGGTAACTTGTAATCAGCACTGGAAGGTTAAAAGCTTCGTTGAGGCATCTGAGAGGAGCAAGTTGTTGTTAGATCGAAGGTATCGCGCTAAGAGGGTTAGAAAACGAAAGAAGCGCTTTAAGTACTGGTTTTACTACGCATGCGCAATCGAGGGGCTTCCGGGAAGGCAAGGCCCTTGCGCATGCGTAGATTGTACTTCCTTAATGGCGGCCATAATTTCGCGCCATTACAGTCTAAAATGTGAGCCCTGAGCGAAAGTTATAAATTAGCGTCAACCAACAATTGAAAGGGTCAGCTGGATTGACCGAATCGATGGAAATACAATTGAATTATATCCTGGAAATCGTTTCGATATTTCGTCTACGACCTACTAGTGGTCCTTATATCTTTTATGTTTTACTTGTTTCAGCCATTAGACGCGGAAGAGTTTTAATCGAATGAATCGACCCCAGTTTTTAATTTTTCAAGGCTAATATTTATGTTATCGATCTCTTTGGCCGGACCGCTAGTCTAAGTAGACGTAAACACACCAACACCGGTTTTCAAGCAGAGGTGGGGGACAAACACAGACACAAAGACACACCCACACACACACACACACACACACACTTAGATATACATACACACACACGCACACAAAGACACATGCATACTTACACACGCATGCACGCGCGCACGCACACACATACACTATATATAGATATGCGATGGGTTTCTTTCACTTTCCGTTTACCAAATCTGCTCACAAGGTTTTGGTCGGCCCGAGATTAAAGTAGAAGATACTTGCCTAAGGTGCCATGCAGTGTGACTGAACCTGGAACCATGTGACTGCGAAGCAAAAATTTTGTAGGCAATACTTCAAATGGTAAAATTATTTCTTGAAATGAATCGGAGACAACATGAAAAAGCGTGTCTCGAAGAAACGAAGGGAATACTTGGACCAACGAACGACAAACACTACGTGGCCTGCCGACTTATTATTATAATCATCCTACCATCTTAAAAACGGATATATTTGTACAGGATAAAGAAGTCCTGGGCATAGTATGATAGGAAAGAAGACGAGACGGTCACACTTTTAATGGCGGCTGAAGAATACTGGCTTGGCTGACTGGAACGCGGAAATATGCAAGTGGATAAAATCCGAAAGCGACAAAGATATATTTAATGAATTGAAATATGAATGGAAAAATATGATTTACCACTACAATTTTCGAAACTTTTCTGAATCTTACACTGAATGCATCTTTATAAAGTTCTGTAATACCAAGAGCAATCTGAAGTTGGTAGGGATTTTGCCTGAAAAGAAAAGAAATTCGTAAAATATACAAAAGTGTCGGTACACGGTACAAGAGAGACATTAATAATACTCAAACTGGAAAAACGAAAAGCCAACACGTTCTGAATTTGAGCACGCACACACACGCACGTGCACACACACACACACACACGCACGCACGCGCACACACACACACACACACACATACACACACACACACATATACACACATTCTGTAACCACTTTCTCATTCAGTTCACGATATCACACGTGTAGGAACATGAATTCTTGTCTACAGAAAATATATAAAATCTGGTGTTTATTTTCTAACACACACGCACAACTTTATATATATATATATATTACTTGCGGGCATGCTGGAGCACCACCTTTAGTCGAGCAAATCGACCCCAGGACTTATTCTTTGTAAGCCTAGTACTTATTTTATCCCCCTTTATTCCCGAACCGCTAAGTTACGTAAACACACCAACATCAGTTGTCAAGCGATGATGGGTGGGGACAAACGCAAACATACACACACACACACACATACACACAAATATATATATATAACAGGCTTCTTTCAGTTTCCGTCTACCAAATCCACTCACAAAGCTTTGATCGGCCCGAGGCTATAGTAGAAAACACTTGTCCAAGGTGCCACGCAGTGGGACTGAACCCGGTACACACACACACACACACACACACACACACACACATTAATTAATGTCCGGGTTCAAATTCTACCAATCAACAAACATACATACATACATACATACAAAAATACCCTATTATTGATGTTGAAATTCCAATGAAGGAACCTTGAATCTAGGTTAGAAACCGGTTCTTTCTCTATTGGCAAGAAATTTTGAAATAAAGTGAATAATGACATTCACTCACTCACACAGGATAATATTCTGTGAGAAAAATGAAATGGCAAGCACGGATCGTGTAAAGGATTTCATAAAATGTTAACATAAAAGCAATAAGGAAGAATTTTGTCTGTATCCTACGACGCTCACTCTTTTACTGGTTAAATAGGTTAGACAAACAGAACGATGGGTTGCTGCCATGGAGTTTAGATAAACGAATAGATCGAAATAAAATGTTTAATCTAAGCTGGCCTTTAAAAACATAATCCATTCAAACGATAAAATGCTAAAGGTCTCGCGATAGGTGCTAACACCATGCCAGGAGCTATCCTAGCGCACAACCACCACCACCATTGCAAGTCACCGAATCATTAAAAGCAACATCCACTGATGTGGAACAACTTTTTAGACTTGTAGTGAAAACAGATAACTCTAGTTGCTAATAACGACGATCCAGTTACTTGTATAAAACAACACTTGGATATTCTTTTATATATATAGATATCACGCTATCCAATCATAGTTTATCGTTTGTTTTTCACTTGGTTCAGTCATTAGACTGTGGCCATGCTAGGGTGCGACCTTGGGGAAATTTAGTCAAACGAATCGACCCCAGTACTTATTTTTATAAGCTTGGTCCTCAATCTGTTGGTCTCTTTTGATGAATCGCTAAGTTACAGTGACGTAAACACATCAACACCGGTTGTCAAGCAGTAGTGGGACGAAAACACACACAACACATATACACACATACGGTAACCCCTCACCCCACCCCCACACACATACACACGCTTGCGCGCGCACACACTGGCGAACATATGTATGCATGTATGTATGTCTGTATGTATGTATGTATGTATGTATGTATGTATGTATGTATGTATGTGACGAGCTTCTTTCAGCTCCTGTCTACGAAATCCACTCACAAGGCTTTGGTCCGGCTCGAGGCTATAGTAGAAGACATTTGTCTAAGGTGCCATGCAGTGAGACTGAACCCGGGACCATGTTGTTGGGAAGCAAACTTCTTACCACACAGCCACGACTGTTTATTAACAGACTTCATTTTTCAGTCATTTCAGATCTTTCCCATGGACAAATCTTTTCACTGTAGGTGCAGGAATGGCTGTGTGATTAAGAAGCACGTTTTGCAACCGTGTAGTTTTGGGTCAGTCCCATTGTACGGCACTAATTAGCAGTTATAATGTAAAAACCTACCCAAATACGCAATGAGCCGCTGTTATGATCCATTCTTTGTTGATAAGAGTTCCTCCACAAATATGTTTCCCATCTTTTAATACAGACACTGACCATGGCCATTCGCCTGGAAGAGCTTCTTGTCCTCCAACAACCAAAGATCTAGCAACCACACCACATTGTGCTGAAAATATATTATTATAGGAATGGAAATATTGATTTCAAATTTTGGCACAAGGCCAACTGTATTGAGGGAGGGGCTAAGTCGATTACGTCGACTCCAGTGTGCAACTGGTACTTATTTTAACAACCCCCAAAGATTGAAAGGCAAAGTCAACCTCGGCGGAATCTGAACTCAGAACATAAAGAAGGACGAAATGCCGCTAAGCATTTTGCCCGGCGTGCTAGTATCTGCCAGCGTCCCGCTCTATACGAACGGAAATATTGATAACTTGTGAATTGTTTTAAAGAGAAATATTTGTGAAAACTAGAAATACATATCGTTATAGTTACAGGTTACACAGGAATATCTGTTATCATTTGAATTTTTTTTTTTTTTTTACTGGGACCACAAAATTCCATCCTGAAATAAGGGATAATGGTAGTTAGTGAGTATGAACATTCAACATTCAAAGTACGATTAGATATACTGTAAAAGAAAAAAACATGTTTAATTTTTGTAGTTCTGTACAGTCATTGTTAACATGTTCGTGTGCACTTGAATTTAGAAAGACAATACACTGTACAAACTATCTCGAGGTGAGTTGATTTATTTATGTCCCCGCAACATAGTGTTTCAGCAATAGACCGATAAAATAAGTACCAGACTTAAAAAGACGTAAGTATTGGGGTCGATCTGTTCGACCAAAACTCTTCAAGGTGGTGCCCCAACAATGCCTCAGTTCAATGACTGAAACAAGTAAAAGTTGAAAGATAACTACAGTTGTATTGTGGTTGCATTACATATGTAAAGTAGATACAAACGAGATTTGAGTTTCGGGTCTCGTTTCAAAGATTTGTATTCTATTCAGGAATGTTGAGGTATGTTTCCAGTTTTTATTGCTTTAATCTACAGGAAAGTTGTGTTTCCAAGGTCATTGTAAAACTTCCGAAACGGGTGAGTTTGGAACGGTTAATTCTGTTCTTGAGCAGTTGCAAGTTGATTGCTCAATGGGGAAAGAAACATGGACAGAAAGGAATTTCCAAAGGGATGGCATTTTAGGAAGAAAAGACTGGTGGCAGTGTTTAGTGCGAGCAACATGGGACAGGATATGAGTGACGAGGAAAGGAGAGAGAGGGGGTAGAAGGGAGAGGGTGAGAGAGAGAGAGTTGGAAGGGTTGGACTGAGCTGAGTATAGATGGCATGAAACTAATTAACTCCAAGGAGCACTGGCCCTTATAGTAGCGATAGAAAACTCAGAAAGAGGAGACAATGCTTCTGTGGACCAGAAGTTAGAGTATGTTGTGAGCGATTTCATATCAGTCACTCTGGGCTTACTTAGGATGCGGTCTTGAACGTCTGTATACTGTCAGTAGGCCGTCCCACTAAGGAATTATTTTCTGGTCCTAGAGAAGACGGCAAGCTAGTCTCTGTGATGCAGTTTTTGCTAAACTGGGAATGTTCATTCACCAGAAGAGATCCCGGATAATAGGGGATAATAATAGGAAAGTACCGAAAATTCAATCAGATATAATAATGACTACAATAAGCCAGTGATCCTAATATCGGTTGGAGAAAGTATATAATTGGCTGTAAAGATAAGATCCTTGTTTTAAGTCTATCCAGGAGTGTTGAGTTGTGTTCTTGAGTTAGACTCTCCTTGCATAAGTTTTCATGAGTAATATTTTAAATCTTTGGTGATTCCGAGATCGAATCGCGTTATCAATACCAATTTGCTTCTAATTCTTACCATAAACGATTTGAATGTTCTCGGGTGGGGAAGCCATGAGCATCGCAATTTCAATTTGGCACCCAGAGAGGGAAATATATACCGTATGTACTCGTGAGTGAATTGCACTAGTGTATAAGTCGCACCCCTAATTTAATGTTAACTTTTGGTACAAAATGTTTTACCCTTCATAGTTTTAGCTTCATTCATGTATATAATCCCACCCCAGATTTTCATTTAAAATCAAGTATAAAATAACGAGTAGATGCGGCTAATAAAAAAGAATATTGACATTTGGTAAGATCGAGGTTTCAAATTCTTAAGTGCACATTTTCACCGATTTATACTTACCTGGTCTCTCTGTTCTGCCAAATGTATCATTTCCTGAATTCAACGATGTCGTATTGAAGATACATACTTTCCAGGCGTCGGAGAAAACTGTACCGTTTTTGCAATGGAAGTAACCAAAAAATCTTCCTCGATAGCATATACCAAATTGATTCTTATTATACGGGTGAGTGAAGTAAGAATAACGACAATTAGAACAAGGCGACTGTAAAAAACATTCACTGGAGACGGCATTGAAAAGCTGTTTATCGTTTGTAGAATTCACGTTGAAATGTAACTGAAAGAAACTTATAAAAGACAGCAACCTTGCAGAGAAGTGCATAATGTCAGTTTTGCCTTGCTTGTCTTTATATATATATATATATATATATATAAGTATGTGTGTGTGTGTGTATCAATTTGTTTGGTATTTGTGTCTACGGTTAGATGTACACAAAAATAGCCCATGTAATGTAAACTACATTTTGTGATTATAATACTTTAATGTATGAGCGTGCGTGTGTGTATCTATGTGTGTGTAAACATAAATCTATCTATACATACACATGCATAATATACTTATATTCATACATATGCACTTGTATACACACACACTTGTATGCAAAGCATCTGATAAGTATATATGCTCTCTCCCTTTCTTTCTACCCCTTTCTCTCTCTCTCTCTCTCTCTCTCTCTCTCTCTCTCTTGCTTTCTATATTTTTACCTTTCTCTTCTTCACAACCTCCCTAAAAACTCCCTAAGTTTTCCACACAATAAACATCTGACTGAAAACTTGAATTATCAGTTTTAACCAAACTATGTTCCATTGTTGAAGCTGTTTCACATACAATACACCTTCACAAAAAATAGCGTGTGCTATTATGTGCATGAGTATATGCGTGCGTGCTTGTGCATGTGTGTGTGTGTGTGTGTGTGTGTGAGAGAGAGAGAGAGAGAGAGAGAGAGAGAGAGAGAGAGAGAGAGAGCGAGAGAGAGAGAGTGAGTGAGGACTGTGTGCGTTAGTGCCTTAAAGCATGTCTGTCTCTGTGAACAGATTGTCACGCCTGCATGATATGTGTAATGTGTTTGTGTGCGTGCGTATGTATGTATGTATGTATGCATATAGTGATATTGTGCACAACAAAAGCAGTTGACTACATGCACATAAACACATATCCATGTGTACACCATATATATATATATATATATATATATATATATATATATATATATATATATATATATATATGAATATTTGTGTGTGTGTACGTGTACAGGATGCGGTGAATAAATTGTCGTCTGAATTATGCAAAAATGAAAATAACACTGACTTCTCATTTTAACAGATATATTTACAAAAATTACATAAAAATATGAAATTACATAAAAATCTCTTGCAACTCTTCTGGACGGTCTCCTTGTTTAAGTTGATGAATGCTGCCATAATCCTTACCTTCAGATCATCTTTGGTGTTACAAGGAGTTATGATCGTCTCTCGCTCAGCAGCATCTCACACATAATAATCAAGGCGATTGCAGACTGGGGAGTGATATGTAATTAATTTAATTTAATTTAATTTAAGTTAATTAATTTCCAGTTATTCTACCATGTATTTTATATGTTAATATTGCTGTTCGAAACGATCGTATGCATGTATTAAAATTCTTTTTTTAAAATCTTAACATCTCTTTTCTATCTTTAACAGTTTGTTGAGTTTCAATGGGATACCTTTCCATAAATTCTCATCACACGCCATATACATGTAATAATTTCATATTCGCAAAACTCTTACGCCAATAAGCTACCAAGAAAATATGAAGAATCTTTGTTAGAAATCGCACCTTTGGAACCCTCCAAAGTAAAAGATGCAATAGAACTCAACCTTTTCATATATGTATATATATATTTACATATATATATATATATATATATATATATATATATATATATATATATATATATAGTTTTAGGGAAAATAACCAATTTTCAAGAACTCATCGATGAAAATCCACTATCACATATAGAAAAATTAATAATTAAAAGCACAATAAATGAGTATAATATAAAGTAAAGAAAATATCATAAGATAAATATAATATTATATTATATTATATTATATTATATTTATCTTATGATATTTTCTTTACTTTATATTATACTCATTTATTGTGCTTTTAACTATTAATTTTTCTATATGTGATAGTGGATTTTCATCGATGAGTTCTTGAAAATTGGTTATTTTCCCTAAAACTATATATATTTTATATATACTTTATCTATAAGGCTCAATTTAATTTTAATTTTTTATAAATTGATTTTAATTGAGTTTTTTACCTGTAATTTTGGATTTTGTCCCTAATAATATTATTATTATTATATATATATATATATATATATATATATATATATATATATATATATATATATATATATATGTATATATATATATATATATATGTATATATATGTTTGTATGTATATGTATATATATACATATGTGTATATATGTATAACAGTGATATGTAATTAATTTAATTAATTTCTAATTATTCTACCATGTATTTTACATGTTAATATGCATGTATTAAAATTCTTTTTTTTTAAATGTTAACATCTTCTCATCTCCATCTTTAACAGTTTGTTGAATTTCTATGGGATACCTTTCCATAAATTCTCATCCCACACTACATACATACATACATACATACATACATATATGTGTGTATGTGTGTATGTATGTATATACATATATATATATATAAGTATATAAACATATATATGTAAACACACACATGAGCAACAAAACCTCCATAGCAAGAAGCCCCTAAACGAGTGTAACCCATAGCAGAATTCGAACCCCAATGAAAGACTAATAAAATATTGATATAGAACACAATACGAAAGGCAGAGTCATATATACACATGTTTTATTGCATAAGAAATTTTATGTATGTATGTATCTATAACATTGATTTCAACTTTTGGCACGAGGCCAGCAATTTCGTCGACTCCAATACTGAGCTGGTACTTATTTTATCGACTCCGAAAGGATGAAAGGCAAAGTCGAATTTGAACTCAGAACATGAAGATGGATGAAATGCCGCTAAACATTTCGCCCGGTGAGCTAACGATTCTGCCAGCTCCTGCCTGTATGTGTAATACTGTTGACGTCATATGAATTGGAACTGGATCTCGAAGCACATACAAAGCTGTAAATAATTCTTTCTAATATAGGAACAAAGCCTGCAATTTCGGGAGAGGGAGTAAGTCGATTACATCGACCGCAGTGCTCAACTGGTACTTATTGTAACGACCCCGAAAGGATGAAAGGTAAAGTCGACCTCGGCGGATTTTGAACTCAGAACGTAAAGACGGAAGAAATACCGCTAAGCATTTTACCTGGCGTGCTAACGATTCTGCCAGCTCGCCGCCTTGACGAAGCTGCAAATAATAGCATGCCGTTTGGAGAACAACCTTCGATTTTTTTCTATCCAAAATGGTTTTATTTTGACCCAATATTTACATGCTAATATTTATAGCATATGTGCTTCGATATCTAGTTCCAGTGCCCCAGCATGGCCACAACCTTTGGCCTGAAACTCATAAAAGAATATACGTACATACATACATGTATGCAAAAATATAATCATAAATGTTTGAATACACAAATATGTACATGCGTATACACACACACACACACACACACACACACATATTTCATATATCTTATATGTAAACATATCTGTTTATGTATACGTGCATCAGTACACGTGTTGTTGCTGTGCTTTTGACGAAGGAGAGTGTGAACAGCTCTCGGAACACACCTCACATTTTATGCATTTTCCTGTTTATAGCTATTAAATGGCCCCCGAGGTCAGCTTATTTTCCTTGTGACCCGAGTTACATCCTGCGCATTGTTAAGAAGTGAAACGTGTTATGTTTGGTTAATTTTATCAAATGTCTGTATAGCGTATAAGACTTCACTAATGTTGTATTAATGTGCTTCGCTCATAAACGATTTTCCATTTCATGATATAAAAAGGAAAAGCATTTTATTTTTTTTTTATAGTCTTGTGTGTGTGTGTGTGTGTGTGTGTGTGTGTGTGTGTGTGTGTGTGCGTGTGTGTGTGTGTGTGTGAGGTTTTATTGTTTAACTCTTAAGTTCTGTCGTATTCTTTTGTCGCACCTTTAAACGTACGGTAGAGAGGTTTTGAATATTTTAACTCATTCGGGAGATGAAAGAAACTTCTTCAAACGATTTCAATAAAAGACACGTATTAGACGGTTATTTGCACGGTAATTTTCCTCCAATTTACTGCAAAGACGGGATGGAGTGACGTGGTTTTTTGTTAATTGATATAAAGGAAGTTGACAGAATCAAGATTTATTCTTAAGTAAAATAATTTTACGTTGCTACAATGGTAAAGATTTCGAAGAAAAGTATATAATCGATGAATTGTACTCCTGTTACGTGCCTGGTATTTCCTTTATCGCTGAATCCAGCAAACATTTCGTTAATAAAAGAAGAGCTAAAGTTCAGTTACAGATCTCTTATCCGACTCATAGGAATCCAGAATATACGTGCTAAAGAATTCAGGAAACCGGCTTTATGAGCCTATTGCTCAGGAAAGACCTTTGATCCTTTTTTTAATACAATTTAGCTCTTTACTTTTCGTAGTTTATTTTATGTTTTAATTTTAAGACTGTCTTCAGAAAACCGAAAAATCAAGAAATCCGGGACATTTCCGGTTCTAAGTGTGCTGGGTAATTGGTCCGGTACTGTATTAGAATGGTGAGGGGGTAGAACATCGGACGAAAATGCTACACACTATTCAGTTTCGTCAGAGTTGAAATCTTATTCAAGCAGCGGCATAGCTTGAGTGTGTGCCTCCTGGAGCCACTCTTAAGATTTCCACCATTACCGCCCCTTATACAGAATTAAAGGGCAGGCCCAAAAGTACCGAACCGACCCTATCGCCACCATCTAAATACGCTGTCCAATGTTGTTAAAACAAGTACCAGTTATTCACCAGTAACGAGTTAATAAACTATATTCGTCTATTATAAACATGTGGACTTGTGACAATGTGATAAATCGCAAATAATTAGAGCCGCAGGGAGTGCGGCAAGGATCACTGTTGATACAGGTTGCACAGCCACTTTCGTGACTCCCAGGCTGGTTGATAACTGGTTGAGAAGGAATAGTATAAACAGTGACGTAGCTAGGGTGTGTGCCACCCGTGGTACCCCATAAATTTACTGTCTACCAGCTCCGGACCTCTAAATCTGAACAGGCTTATACATCAGACCCAAACGTACTGCCCTATATCTATCTATTCAGGTCAGACCACCTACTCATGCTCACCCCTTCATCATCCACCTAGCTACGCATAAAAGCAGTTGGTGGAATATAAGGTTACATGAAGGATACAAGCACTGTAGAGTTTGTAACGACCGTGCGACCAGGAGACAAAATGCGCCAATACCAACCAATCAGAGTGGTGGACACAACAGGGTCCAAAGATGCGGCCGAAGGCTAGCTGTTATCCACTACGTCCGCATCCATGTATATATAACAGAGAGAAAGAGAGAGAGAGAGACAGAGAGAGAGAGAGAAGTACGCCACAGAGCCCCCACCACCACCACCACCACCACCACCAGTCATTTTGTGTAAGGCAAAATAGACGAAAAGGATGAAATAACTGTAGCGAAAAGAAGAAAGAGCGGTGGTCATGAAGATGGCATTGGGTCACCATTTTGTAAACGTCCGTGTGAACGTCGGGCTGCGTGTTGGAATCACGTCGGGCACGACCGCGTGATCCACGTCGGGTACAGCCGCGTATCACGTCGGGGTCACCAGTTTGTAACGACCGTGTGACCAGGAGACAAAATGCGCCAATACCAACCAAGCAGAGTGGTGGACACAACAGGGTCCAAAGATGCGACCAAAGGCTAGCTGTTATCCACTACGTCCGCATCCATGTACATATAACAGAGAGAGAAAGAGAGAGAGACGTACGCTACAAGTACGTGGAATGTGAATGAAGATCAATGTGATTGTGATTGAGTACCACTTGTTAAGGGTGTCGTTGTTGTGATGAGTATGGGTGCGAACGGCCTACTGGGAGGGTGTTACAGTCAGTGAGGATGGAATAGAGTTTAGCGAGGTACAATGTACTGTGAGCGTACAGCTAAAGAGAGAGGACAGTAGAATTGTTAAGTGAGCTCTAGTAAAAGGAATATTTCTTATGCGATTGAGGCCAGGGATTTCTATGCAAAGTGTGATGAGTAATGGATGGTCGAACGTTTCCGGAAGTGAGCTTCCAGTGAGCTACTAGAATACCTTTAAAAAGGGAGACGAGAGTAAAATTTGAGAAGGAGAGATGGAATGAAGAAGATATTCTAATGCCTTGGACAGAGGAGGTGATAAGTGGATAGCTGTGAAATACTATCTACCCGTTGGCCAATAGAAAGAATTTCCAAGGCCCCCTTAATTGCACACGTTCGTTCTCAGCCATTGCCCGAGTAAAAAGAAAACGCTCAAATCGCCCGCTTCGTCACCTAATGTCATTTCCTTCCTTACTTCCGGCACATCGCTCACTAACGTCCTTATTAACTTCAGGCGTGGTACCTGCTATGCCACAGTCAACAAAGATTAAGTTCGGTTAGTGTTAGCCTTTCGGGATCTGCAGCAAGTCACACAGACGGTAAGGCCACATATGTATGTAGGGAGATTCTGAGAGAGTGAAGACAAATGACAAAGGCTTTTGCAAGTGTTGATCTGAAATCAGTCTATCTAAAGCTTCATGTGGCTCAGAGTTTGTTAAGTATCAGCTTCAAGACATGATGTCTAATCAAAGATCGTGGCGACAGTCCTCAACACGATACTGGAGAAAGTGGGCAAAGTGAAAGAGGTGACTAAGTATTACATAGATGATATTTTGGTGAACAACATTGGTGACTGCAGCAAAGGTCATAAGTCATCTGAAAATTAGCGGTTGATTGCAAAACCACCGGAAGCGACAGCAATGGAAATAGTAGAGGTTGAAGAAGACAGAGAGGGAATGAGATTTCAGATCTAAGACAATCTGAGTCGATAGGAATTATGCTCAATATATAGAAATCTGTTACGCTACTAGTTCTGTCGTTAAAAGGCTCGGGACTACGTTGCTATGTAAAGAGGAAAGATAGTGGGATAAACTGCGGAGATACGATGAAAGAAAGGTCTGTAGCTACGATGAAAAATCCAGTTTAAGATGAAAGACGACTGCAACGACCCGATATAGCCAAATTGATGTTTTGTTTAGGGGCATAAATTAGGCTTTGAGATAGGGGTGCGTAGTATCGAAATCAGAACTGAGTCAGTTACTGTATACTGTATATGAGTAGGTATGATAAATAATTATTACGAATTTTTGCCACAAGGGCAAGGTGTGATAGATAATTACCAGTGAGAAGAGAGTTTGAATACCTGAATTCTGTTCGAAGTTATAAGTGATTTTTGTGCTCTTAAGGAAAAATAAGGTGGATGTTCTTACAAGGTTGGGAAAAACCTGACTGAGAGTGTCAGAGGATTAAAAGATAGGGGTGGCCTCAGAGTACCGTTTGCAGAACATGTAGCTGACGAGATTGCACGGCATGCATAATATTGGAAATGACCTGAAGTAGTCGTAACGCGAGAGATGCACGGGCATATGGCGTAGTGGCTAAGAGCGCGGGCTACTAACCCCAAGGTTCCGAGTTCGATTCACGGCAGCGACCTGATTAATAATAGTAATAATAATAATAATATAATAATAATAATAATAATAATAGTAACATCGATAGGAATGAGAACCCAGGTTCGAAATTTCCCCAAGACACCTGACGAAGGCTGGAGGGTATATCAGCTGAAACGTTGTGTTAACAACAAACAAGATGAGGACGTATATCCGTCAAATGTAAATAATGTAAATAATGTAAATAATTCCTCATCTCTTAAATATAGAAATGCACTATTTAGTTGAATTATTTCAGAGTGACTAAGTTCACATCCTGGAAAGGTCAACTCTGCTTTGCACTTAACTTTCATTAAGTTTGAAAAGAGAAAAAAATTATTAAAATTATATATTCTTTGGACAGTAAATACGAAATCATACCTTCCTTGTTTTAACGAGTTTACTTACGAACTAACGATTAAAGTACATTAACATAACTGAGACATTATATTTTGAGATGAATTAATTCGATGACCGCAATTCAGGCTAGATTGATGTTTCAAAAGGTGACAAGCTAGAGAGAGAGGGGGGAAAGAGAAAGAGAGAGAGAGACAGACAGACAGACAGACTGACTGAGACAGAGAGAAAGAAAGAGAAAGGACAATAAGAATGAAAGCCGATCCTGCACTTAGACGTGAGTTGTTTAAACGAACATGTTTAGCTTAAATAGTTTCACTCCCCATTAAGGTAAGTTTGTATGGAAACTAAGACGTCAAACAATAAAGAAAGAAGAAAAATAACTAGAAATTTTAACAAACTTGTGAGGGTCTGCGTCAGCAAGTAACATTTAGTACAATTGTTAAGTTAAAGAGAAGTTTGTGTGCTTTGAGAAGAGGAAAGTTCTGACGTTTCAGACGTGGAGTGGACATTATGTATATTTATTTGTCTATTAGCGTTAAAAGAAATTATTGGAAAAGGCGGCGAGCTGGCAGAAACGTTACCCCGCCGGGCGAAATGCTTAGCAATATTTCGTCTACCGTTACGTTTTGAGTTCAAATTCCGCCGAGGTCGATAAATTAAGTCGATAAATTAAGTACCAGTTACGCACTGAAGTCGATGTAATCGACTTAATCCCTTTGTCTGTTCTTGTTTGCCCCCTCTATGTTTAGCCCCTTGAGGGCAATAAAGAAATTACTGGAAAAGTTTTAAATAGCCCGTCACTTAATCCTGTGCAAAACAGAGAAGTAAAATTTAGAGCATAAATACGTACACACACACAATATATATATATATATATGTAGTGAAACCACCTCTCTCCGTTATTTATTTACAAATGCGAACGTAGCAGGTAATATCTCTCTTTCCCGCCTTGGACCCGGCTGTTGTCACCTGACTGACTATTATTTGCGCGGCAATTGTCTCCAGTCCTTTCGCGCCAGGGTGCAAACCGACCAATCGTGGCCATCTAATAAGGTCACGTGAGAGAGTGTTTTTCTGATCTTTCTGGAGCCTCTATTTACCTATAAATAGCCTGTTTTATACGCGTCACTTTGTCGCGGTTTCAGATCTTCTAAAATCTGGTCGTTGACCACACGTAACACCAACCAGCCAGTTTCCAGCGACGACATCAACACCATCGTTCAACTGTTTACTACAAGCTTCCCCAACGTCTCTACGTACACAAGCTACCAACAGCAACCAAACAGCGCCCGCACAGGTTCAACCAATACTGTTGTGAAATATCTTCACCAAGGTTAACAGAATTCGACACCTGCGAGAAACCATCTGTATCAAGTAGCCCGGCCCGGCATAGAAGCCTCAACTGCACGACAAGTGACTTAGCCCTGCCTCAACGCCTCAACCTCTTATATACAGACTTTCTAACTACTGTGTACCCTAACTACGAACTGGTATTGTCTTATCCGTGTTACTGACTCTTTTCTATGCTCTGTATCTCTTGCATTCACATACATATATTTGTATACACACTCTTTGCTTACATGACGGCCTGTCTTACATTGTGTTTTATATGTCGCATGCACGCACACACAGACACAAACAGTTTCACTTTGTTAATAAACGTATTCTCATTATATATCTAACGGTTGAGTTGTCCTAAGTTCTTATTACTGGCACTATGGCTCGTATTCTCTTACGAGGAGCCTTCTTCTATTATATATATATATATCTTTATTTTTGTGTTCGACCGTGAGCCGTGGTAAAAAGGAGCCTTTTCCCGTCTACGTCGCCATCTCCTTTGGTTCGCATGGTCGAAGTGTAACAAATATATATATATATATATATATATATATATATATATATATACTAGCAGAAATACCCGGCGTTGTCCGGGTTAAAGAGAATAATAAAATCTAAAAACGCCGTCTAGACTACGCATCATCTTTATATATAGAGATGTATATACACACACGCACCCAAACACACGTATATATATATGTATATCAATATAAATATATGAAAGTCAATGAAGTTTCGTAAAAGAAGGTGATCATGTACATACTTTCTTGATGTTGTGATTATAACACCTCATTGTAAACTATGTTCCTTGTTTTCCCTTGTGGAGCATATACAAATAGGTTTTTTGTTGCTGCCCACTCTTGAGCAGCCAACATACAGTTGTCCATGTGAGAAGCAGGGCTCTTCCAAGAGAAGACCAGCTACAGACAGTGTTTGACCCTGATATTTGTTTATGGACATGGCGAAAGTCACACGAAGGGGGAATTGTAGTCTTCTGAATGTAAAAGGAATGTCTGCTCCTGATGGAGTAAGAGGAATTCTTGGAATAGAGACGTCATCCCCTTTTGCACATCCAGAAAGAATGGTAGCCTCGATAACGTGTGACATCATTTTCTAAATAATGCTCATCTGTTATGTTCGGGTTAAAATTTCATCAACATCAAAATTATATGAATTTTCATGGGAGTTATGGCCGTTATGCAAAGAATATAATTTCCAAATTTCATAAAGATCCATTCAGTACTTTTGACGTAGTTTTGGATATATATGTGTACATCTATATGTATACATATACATCTCTCTCTCTCTTTCTCTCTCTTTCTCTCTTTCTCTCTCTCTTTCTCTCTTTCTCTCTCTGAAAGTATCTGTCATTACAGTATCGAAATGGTGTACATATACATGTATATGTATACATATACATCTCTCTCTCTCTCTCTTTCTGTCTCTCTCTTTCTCTCTCTGTGAAAGTATCTGTCACTACAGTATCGAAATGTGATTGTTTCAGTTAGTGGAATAGTTTCATTTTTAAAGTGAAAGTATTTGACATGAGTGTTTTTGTTTCACTTTTGACACGTAATACTTAAATAGTGGAGGAGATATTATGTTGCCGTGTGCTCGAACTCTGCAAGAAGTTAATAATTTTTTTTGACTAAAACACAACTGGAACCCTAAGTAAGGCATGTGTAAAATTTGAATGAAATTGGTTGCGTAGTTCTCGAGTTTTAGGGATTCACACAGACAGACAGACAGACACACATTCTCATTTATATATATATATATATAAAACAGTTAATGTAAGTCGGGGTGCGTTGCAGTCCATTACTTAACAAACCAAAAAACGTAAATAAACAAACGACATAACGTATACTGTGTGTACAACCGGACGGGATTCCTTAGTACTTCGTCAGTTATCAACGAAATGGTATTACTCAATTTCGCACCATTTATCATTAATGGTGTGTCTGTCTCCCGTCCGGTTGTACACTGAGTATACGTTATGTCGTTTGTTTATTTACAATACATTTTTTTCATTTATGATATATATATTATCATCATCATCATCATCATCGTTTAACGTCCGCTTTCCATGCTAGCATGGGTTGGACGATTTGACTGAGGACTGGTGAAACCGGATGGCAACACCAGGCTCCAATCTAAATTTGGCAGAGTTTCTACAGCTGGATGCCCTTCCTAACGCCGACCACTCAGAGAGTATATATATTAGAAATATTGCATTTCTAAATCTATGAGAGAGACTTATACAGTAGCAGCACAATAAAGTGATGGTTTGTTGTCAACTTATTGTGGCAGTTCCAGGAAAGGGAAGAATGCTACTGCTATTTAGCCCCAGGAAACACCATTTCCAGTTGGCTATGTGACACATAAGGACACAGAAAGCTTGTGTCACATAGCAAACTGGAAACGGTGTTTCCTGGGGCTAAATAGCAGTAGCATTCTTCCCTTTCCTGGGACTGCCACATTAAGTTGGCAACAAACCATCACTTTATATATACATATATATATACTAGCAGAAATACCCGGCGTTGCCCGGGTAAAGAGAATAATGAAATCTAAAAACGCCGTCTAGACTACGCATCAAAGTTATATGAATTTTCATGGGAGTTATGGCCGTTATGCAAAGAATATAATTTCCAAATTTCATAAAGATCCATTCAGTACTTTTGACGTAGTTTTGGATAAGAAAACAAATGACTAATGTGTGTGTTTGTGTGCATGTGTATGTGTGTGTGATGGGTGTATATATATATATAGATATCTGTATGCATGTATATATGTATATATGTGTACATATTACATGTACATCTATATATATATATATATACATCTACACATATGTATACATATACATGTATGTATAGATCTATATATATATACATATACGTGTACATCTATATGTATACATATACATCTCTCTCTCTCTCTCTCTCTCTCTGAAAGTATCTGTCATTACAGTATCGAAATGGTGTACATATACATGTATATGTATACATATACATCTCTCTCTCTCTCTCTCTTTCTGTCTCTCTCTTTCTCTCTCTGTGAAAGTATCTGTCACTACAGTATCGAAATGTGATTGTTTCAGTTAGTGGAATAGTTTCATTTTTAAAGTGAAAGTATTTGACATGAGTGTTTTTGTTTCACTTTTGACACGTAATACTTAAATAGTGGAGGAGATATTATGTTGCCGTGTGCTCGAACTCTGCAAGAAGTTAATAATTTTTTTGACTAAAACACAACTGGAACCCTAAGTAAGGCATGTGTAAAATTCGAATGAAATTGGTTGCGTAGTTCTCGAGTTTTAGGGATTCACACAGACAGACAGACACACATTCTCATTTTTATATATATAGATATATGTGTGTGTGTGTGTGTGTCTGTGGTTAAGAAGCTCACTTTGCAACCACATAGTTTTGGGTTCAGTCCCAATATTTGGCACTTTTGGCAAGTATCTTCTAGAATCTGGTAACATGTAACCCAGTACAATTTGTTGCATGGTCGAGTCGTTGGTGACTAAACCGGCAACCCTGCCAAGCTTGCTTGGTGACGAGAGTGATTTTGGACACCCTGGGGACTAAAAACAAAACCTGACAAAGAACAGAGGAACTCATAAGAATCAATGGCCATCCAATAATGTGTGCACGTGTCTATGATAGACCACTCCCAGATGATTGACAGGTGGCATCACCCAAGGGCGGAGATAAACAAACCTATAATCCAGCCAGTCGCTGCAGTATGGCACTGATGCCAGCATGTCTTGGCTTGTCCTTGCCCGCTGGAAAACATTAGTGCTGTATCGAAAGTGATACTAGCCAATTGCAAAAGCTAGTTTCATTCCATGACTTTGCAAGTAGTTCTATGGTAAATGAAATCACAAAGGCAAAAGATTTGCATTCCAACTCAGACATCGTCCAAGTAAACAAGGTCTGTGCTGGTTTGCTCCCACTCCGGCAGCTAGTGAAATGTAGGATAGGGCAAAAGAAAATAATGACTATTGCTGACTGGACTATTAGAACACTACTTGATAAAACCAAATCTGAAAGATCTGACCGTCAGGCTACTCTAGTTGAAAAGGAATTAGATAGATATTACATCGACATAACAGCTTTGTGTTGTGAAACACTTTCACTTGGACATGACAGAATGGTAGATCATGGCTACAAATACTTCTGGGGTGAGAATAAGGAGGGGCGCTGGTGTTGGCCTTGCAATGAGGAACTCCACCGCTCTACAACTGAAGGAAGACCCAACACCAGTTACTGACAGGATCATAACAAGACTACTACTCCACAAAAAGGTCTATGCCACAATTGTCAGTGTCTACGCACCCACATTGAATAAGCTGAGAGAGGTGCTGGGGAAAGTTCCTTGCAAAGACAAGCAGATAATTTCTGGAGATCTCAATGCAAGAGTAGGGAGAAGTGTAGACAGAAGGCCTGATATGATAGGCAAACATGGAGCAGGAAAGTGAAATTTAAATGGTGACTTTCTACTAGCCCTCTGCTCTGAGTTCAACCTAGTAATTACAAACACTGTCTTCAAGTACAAAAAAACCATCAAAAATCACTTGGATGCACTCTTGCTCCAAGCATGATTTAGCAAACTGGTGAAGAAACATCAAGATTGGTTCAACAAGAACGACATCCATCTTCTAGAATAACCGTGACCCAAGTAATCCTTTGTGAGTGAATTTGGTTGACGGAAATTGTGTGGAAGTCTGTCATACCGTCGTGTGTATGTGTGTATTGGGTTAGCTAACAAGTTCATTTGTTTTTTCTTTTCCTTTGTGCATGTGTGCTCGTTAGATACCCAACACATTAATGAAGTTCAATGCGAACTTGTATTGAGACTAGTTGTATTTTGTGTGGTTGGAATCACACTGAAAAGGGAGAACCAAAACAAACATCATCAACACCTTATGCTTTTTCTTTTATTTCAAAAAGACAAAAAGCAGTGGAAACCTGCAAGAAGATATTTGCTGTGTTCGGAGAGGATATTGTTACAGAATGCATGTGCCAGAAGTGGTTTTGAAGATTTTGATTGGGAAATCTTCCCATTCAAGGTGTGCCTCGTTCTGGCTGTCCGAGATTAACAGTGACAAAGTAAAGCAGTTAGTTGAGACCAATACTCATTATACGACCAGGATGATTGCAGATATTCTCTAAATATCCAAATCGAAAGTTGAAAACCCTCTGCATTAACTTGGTTAGATCAGCAGGCTCAATATTTGAGTCCCACACCAATTTAATGAGGAGAAAATGGGCCAATGAATATCCATCTTCAACTTGCTGCAGATGTGTGAAGAAAACAATTCTTTTTTTGAAGAGAATGGTGACAGAAGATGAAAAATGGATCATCTTTAACAATATGAAGTGCAAACAGTCATGAGGAAAGCGTGGTGAACCAGCGCACACAAACACCAAAGCAGGACTTCACCCAAAGAAGGTTATACTTTCAATTTAGTGGGATTGTAGGGGTGTT
>NC_142938.1:57646897-57689397 GCF_046866305.1 Octopus bimaculoides | reverse complement strand
TAGCATACAGTGGAACTGAACCTAGGTCCATGTGGTTGCGAAGCAAACTTCTTACCACACAGCTATGCCTGTGTATGTATAAATATAGGTGCAGGCATAGCTATGTGTTTAAGAAGCTTGCTTCACACACCTCCAGTAACAGCACATAAAAAATACAACTGTGACCCAACAATATAACACAACTCATATTTAACATATTCCACACGACTTTCATGAAACACAATCAAGACCAGTTCAAAATATCCAAAAGGCATTGTTGTACACAATTCCGTGATGTGGAGGAGGTGCTTTAGTTGTGCAGTAGAAATTCACATGAAATTCAGAAACATGATGATAACGATGATGACATAAAAATTTCCATTTTGCTGTCAAGTGAAATAAATTTAGTTATTTGAAACTGAATTTGAGAAGCTTTTATAGCAGTCATATTAATTTGATTAGCTATAGAAAAGTTGATGTTTTAGGCAGCAGACTGTTTTTACATTTGAAATATAAACATACTTTCATTGCCCAAGCTGCTCTGAAATTCAGGCTTCACTGGTTTAGATAAAGATTGTCTCTAAGAAAAGTACTGTAAGGCAACAGAGTAACGCTGTTAGCAGGAGAGGTTAGGAAAATAAAGGAGGATGAAATACTATAACTGAATAAATTAAGAGAAGTTAAAAGAAGTTAAAAGCAATTGAGAACAAGACTAGAAAAGGTGAAAAGTTTTAAGGATTTTTTTTTTTTTTAAGAAATCTCAAAAATCACTTAGAGAAAAAGATCGCACATCATCTCTAAGGAATATGAAAAGCATTTATTTACTTTCACATATATTATAAAAATTAGTGTGATTTTTCAGCTTGATTACACACTTCACTTCAGAAAATTCAAACCTTAATACTAAACAAACTCTACTACAATGAGCAGATATAATACCAGGTTACTTTGTTTAGTACAATATGATTGGTCTACATTATTCCATAAGGAGCATAGGACCATTTTCCCAGTTTCTCTGGCAAATATATTCCTCCCTGGATAGGACATCAGTCCGTTGCAGGATTACTCATTCTCACCAGCTGAGTGGACTGCAGCATTATGAAATGAAGTGTTTTGCTCTGGAATGCAACACATCGCTCAGTCCAGGAATAAAAACCACAATTCTGTGATCATGAGTCCAACCACTAACCACTAAGCCATGCGCCTCCACATAATAAGTATGTTAGTACAATGTACTAACTTAAAATTAATCTACAAACATAAAAAATGTATAGGTTTTAAAAGACAAACATAAACATGTGAATATATACAAATTATAAACTCTGTGCTTGGCATCAAAGAGGTTAATTATGGTTATATATTTCTTCTCTAAAGCAGGAAATACATCATATTTTGTGAACTATAAACACACAAAACATAAATAACTTCCCTTTTTGAAATGGATATTTTTCCCTTTTGTTACAACAACTATGTGTCACAAAATTGCCTTTGTTTTGATCACATCTACAAATGGATTTTTTAAAAGTTTCTTATCTATGAAAAAAAAAATAATTGGAGAGGGTCACAAGATTAGATATATTAATACAAAGTTAAGCCAACCATAAAAGCAGGTTATTTTACAATATTTCCCGACTTACCATTTATGTCAGCTACTAATGTTATTTTTACACCAACTCATCTTTTCGTAGAGCTCTTCATTGAAAGCCTGCCTGTTGTTACAGGCTATGTCTATATCTGTACCATCCCATATGTATGAGTAGCAGGATATTATATGTACTATGCATAACATCAGCAACTCTTATGAATGAAGTATTTTGTAGCCTTGAAACAGAATTCAGCTTTTACAATGCAGATATGACTATGATAAGAACAGTCAGATTAATGTTAACATATTTTATGTAAGGAATAGTCAAAAGTACTGGAAAGAAATGACATTTGTAGAGAATGTGATGGGGAGAGGGGTTCTACTGTTTTTTTTTTTTTGGTTTATTTTTATGAGGTTGGTTCTTGAACTGGTTTGGAAGAGAGTTGTGTCCATGGTCTTAACAGCTCCTCCAAGATAAGTGAAATTGAGGTAGTTGACAACTAAAGTAAATACATGGGCAGGGAAGGAATTCCAGAGGAAGGACTGGACATAATGGTTAGCAGGAAGGAGTAGGATGGGGAGGAGAGATAAGTGAATTGTGAGCTGAATGAAAATGGTATAAGACTAGTCAGTTCTATGGAACAGAAATGAGATAAGTAGTAGTAGTAGTAGTAGTAGTAGTAGTAGAGGTTGGGAGGGGGAGGGTAAAGAGGTTGGAATATTTTGGTGAACAATTTTATGCCAATCAGTCAAGTGGTTTGGGCAGAGGGAAAGGAGTCCATCAGGTCTTTATGTGTAATATCAACACTATCCCAAATGCAGAAGCAGTACTGCATTGTGGGTCTCATTTGACCTCTGTAAAGGGTTTAGTAATTGTTGGAGGAAGAAGTATTGTCTAGTCTTGAAAAAAAGAAGCCAGTTATCTCTGTGGTGCAGTCTTTGCTATGCTGAAGAAGAGAGTTTGACAAAAGAGATTTTCAGTGATGGTGTGGACTAGCATTTGTAGTAACCTTGAGGATTCTGTGGGCATGATATTATCTACTTAATGTGTGTAATGATTTATGTTATTGCTCTTTTGAGAGAGAAAATAGTGACATAACCCCATTGGAGAATATTTTCCAAAAGCTGAGTCAGTGGAGTTGCCTTTTTTGGTAATAGGACTCTAGCATTGGCTGAGTATTGTTGATACAAAAAGAAATATGTCCGAGATCTACAGTGTCCGCTGTCGCTAAAGCTGAGGTCCTTCCTACTAACTGGTAACCTGAACTTAGCTATGTTCTTTTTCATGTCTTTAAAGCCTTTTATGCTATGACCCCTTTCAAGTTTCAATGCAGAGGTAATGGATGAAAGGGATATTATAAAAATGGTAGTGTTTATGTAGAATTTATTATGATGAAAAACTACAGTACACAAAAGGAACTTTGTATACAACAGGACAAAGTCATCTGGAGACAATCACAGCTTCTGCCATGGACAAGTCCCCTCTTTGGTATTCTCCAACCAACTGGTGCATGTCAAGATAGCCCAAAGTAAATGGGAACATAGACCCATTTACTTGGGTCATACTCGCTCCTATCACCTAATATTTTGGCAAATTTACGGGAAAGAAGCACATTGCTCTCTACCATTATCTTCTTCTCAAATAGGAGATTGATGCTAACAAAGAATTGACTAAAGGGAAAAGTGACTGTTATTAGTTCTTTCAAACTTATTCATTATACAATTATACGACAAAGAAAAAGAAACAAGTTGTCCTACGTAGCCAAATGACAGAGGTAGGGTGATTCTCACAATGAACTCCACTGATAGACATGACAACTGCTCAGCATAACAATAAAAGCTTGCAGAACAGTTTCATTATCACTGACATTCCTTACCAACAATGCTTCTATGCTTGTAGTATGGATCAATACCAAAAGTCTGTTTGTGAACATCATTGTTCTTGTCCGCAACTAACCCTCAACAAAATACAAAGGTTGATGTATCACCAATAGTAGTGCTCAACTGATAGAGATCTTTTGAGTGCTTAACAACATTCCAAATGCCAGACAATATTAGTTATCAATTTACCCATACTGCAACTTCAAAGAGACAGGCTGTGTCAAGAATGCCTGACAAATAATGAATACACCTTGTCACTGTCCAGGAAACTCTCCAGATGTTGCAGCTTCAGCATGTGAATGTTCATCATTAGCCATGGGAAGCCAACACTCTCTGTGCAGAGAGTGCTGGTACCACATGGATCTTCTAACCAGTTGAACATGTTCCCTCTACAAAAAACAAATCAACCGATATTCCAACCTGGTCAGGTAATAACAGGGGTAAAGCACAACAGTCAGGCAGTAATAAATAATGAAGGTGATGTATGCCTGTTCCACCTCTGCTCAATCTTTCAGGAGCGTAACTCAATATTCTGCTCATAATCTCATCCCAGTTCCTGAAATCTAACATGAATCAGAGCCAAAGCATCTCGACAGAGGATTGTCAGCCCAGCAACACATAATACCTGCCAGCATGAACTGCAAGTGCCAAGCTGCAAACTACTAATTTGATCTAGTTAATGCATGCCCCTTTTACTGTTACATTTTTCTTTAGCCAACCACCTCAATTTCTTAAGTGTCCAACACTATCATGGTGATGTCAACTGCAAATGCCAACACAATAATATAAAAATAATAAACCATTGATCATAAATACAAGCTGAGTTCAATATGTTTGAAATATAGCTGTTTTTATATAAAGTAATTTTCTGAGTACTGATTTGGTTTCTTGTACCTTTATAAGCATAAATCACCATAAAAACATAAAATTATAGCTTTAACATAAGTCGCTTTCCTGATTTTGCAACATAGAAGACACACTTGAATGAATCTCTCAGATACAATAACATTGACACAGTACTTAATAAATGAAAGAAATAAACCTAGTTTCAAAAACTGATAACTAAAAGAAAGAATGACGGACATACTAGGCCATATGATTATGAAATCAATCATTGTCTCATGTCCCTAGTAAAGTATATATATGAATATATATATATGAAAGAAGGTTTGAAAATGCACTTATTTTTTTTAATATTTATTTACTTAACCGGTTTCACTTTTTTAGAAAAAGATTATCAAAAGTCTTTGAGAATAATAAAAAATGTTAAAAAACAGTTTGAGTATTAAAATGCATATATACATTCTTTGATGATAAAATATTTTTAAAGTATAAAGCTTTGTATGAACTTTGTAGTGTTACATACTGATTGTCACACATTCTCTGATATTAAGGTGAAATTGTTAAAAACAGTGTATGAAAATACACATATGGAAAAATACATATACATATTCTTATACATATTCTTTGATATATATATATAAAAAACCCTGCTGGCTTCTGATAATAAAGTAAACAGAAGGCGTCATTATGACTAAAATTTTAAGTGGTTATATATGAAAGGCTATCCATTTGTAAAACAAACTATTCCAACAACACCCATCCTATCCAAACTTACATGGAAAAAAAAATTACTGCAAAATAAAGCACTTCTACATTGCTTGCTGGATATTACATGACGATGTTGAGTAGTGATTGTAATCTACTTAGAACAGATCTTTCTTCTGGAAGTTAATCAGTACATAACACAAAAATTCCCTTCCGTATTGGCTCTGATATGGTTAAATTAATTTAGCAGCATCCATGTGAGTGTTACAAACTAATCAATTCATTTTAACAAATATTCACTGAAAATTATCTTCATTAGATAGCAGCTCTTTCAGTTTTAACATCTCATTTTTACAAATTACTACAAAATCTTTGCACCAGTATTTTTCTAAGCTTTATCTTTGTGAAGAAACTTTAAAATTTCATTAATTTAAAATTATTACCATATAATTAGAACGTGTAAAAGCTTTTAAACAAACCTGAAATAGCAATTTTATTACTGAAAGTATTCACTGTCAAGTACTTGCTTTGGCAATATATAAATAAGCACTGAGCAAGTCAATATCACATTTACTCGAATTCAATGCAAGCTCAAGTATAATGCAACTCATACTTCTATGCCTAAAAATCAGTGACATATCTTATCCTTCGCATATCATAATTTAACTTTCACTTTCCATGGCATGGATTGAACAATTTCCACTTTTGTAAGGTTTACACTGGATACCCTTTTTATACCAACCACTTTACACAGTGTACTGGGGGAGATTTTTATGTGGCATTGGCACCAGTGAGATCATTAAGTAACTTGGAAGACAAATCTTCTCGGGCATTAAAGCTTTGCACAATGCTACCCATTACTTTTATTCCTGATGTTTTGTAGTAAATTCCTCACATCACAGATGGAGAAAAGAGTAATAATTCAGTGAATAGCAGTTAAAAGAATATTAAGTGTCATTACAACCAAGTTTAACAGAGCTGATGCTCTAACTGTACAATCTCCTATCAGAACAAGGACTCGGTGTTGAAGAATACCTTGAAACATCAGCTATCATTAGCCTATTAAATGGAGTGAGCAAGAAAGATTAAAATTTTATTTCCATTAAATTTTTACAGTTATCCTCTTGCCATCCCCTCCGCCACAGAATTAGTCATTTAGAGGATGATTGTTCTCATCACCAAGGGTATAATTTTAATTAATTAAAATTTCTGGGCTTACTCCTCAAGTATGCTAGCAATTAAACATTAGCCAACTTGTATAACATTGACTGCAGCTTCTCGCTACTATTACAAAATAGTCTTTAATTTCATTTAATTATCAGTTGAGAATCCACTGACTCACAACTGAATTGTGCTCACAGTGAAACTATGCATACCATGGAACAGTCTTTTTTATGACAGAAATAGAAATCTATTTTAGCAAATGACATTTCTTTGCTTTCTGTTTAAGATACACACACATTTTGTAGTATCTCAGGAGGGTCATTATGCCAACAATAAACACACACATACACTTGTTCAATTTCACAATCTTATAATTTATTTGTCAATTGATGAACCAATTACATAATCAATTGCTTCATTAATCATTTGTCTAATCAATCAATCAATCAATCAGTTAGGTTTGTTAATGTCCTTTCATCAGTATTTACAACCTGGTCAATGACATGCCTTCACTACTTCAGATCTACTTCATATCTCCAACTGAGTTCATATCAAGAATCTTGCAAACCAAATACAAAAACACCATACACACAAATTACAGTGATACCTCGCAGTACGAATTTAATTCATTCCATGACCAAGCTTGTTTTATGATTTACTTGTTTTACAAATCAATTTTCCCCACTTAAATTAATTAAAATATAATTAACCCATTCCAACCCTACAAAACCCTGCAAAAATTATTTTCTATGGGTTTTAAAATGGAAACGGTACAGTTATAAGGAAAATGACAATTATAAAAACGTAATAAAAGAGAATGCAAAAGAAATATGTAAACTGGCTTTATTAATTGAATTACCTTGATGATGGGACAATTTGTGCACGAGGATGATGGAGCGTTGAGGAGGATTACTGTTTGGAAGGAGAATCTCCTTTCATTAAGACTTCAGGAAGAATGATTTCTGGTGTTTTCTTTCTCACTTTCCTTGATTTAGGCTTTTGGGACACTTTCTTCGCTTTCACACTTGCAGGTCGTTTCATTAGAAACATCTCAAGAGAAGTCTGCTTTTTCCTGCCTTTCAAAACGTTATGAAAATGTGCCAGAGCAGTGTCATTCTATAAAGCAGCAACAGATACTTTTGCAGGGTGATTTGTATTTGTATTTTTGTTGACTTCAAAGCACCAATGAAACAGGTGTTTAGTGTACAATTTCTTAAAATTAGAAATCATCTGTTGGTCCATGGGTTGCAAGACAGGGTGGTGTTGCATGAAAAGTACAGAACTTTTATAAATTCAAAGTTGTCCAGGATATCATCCTTGAGGTTAGGAGGGTGAGCAGAAGCGTTGTCAAGGATGAGGAGTGTCTTGAGAGGAAAATTGTTCTTCAGAAGGTACATTTTTACTGCTGGTCCAAAGACAAGGTCGAGCCACTTAGTGAAGAACTGCCTGGTGACTCAGGCTTTAACATTTGTTCTCCACATGATCTGCAACTTCTTCTTCAGGATTTTGTGCAATCGGAATGCTCATGGATTTTCTGAATGGTAGACAAGGTGCGGCTTAATCTTCAAGTCTCCACTCACACTGGTACAAAGGGCGTGAGTTAGCCTGTCTTTTATAAGCTTGTGGCCTGGCATTTTCTTCTCCTCTGTAGTTATGTAGGTTCTTCTGGGCATTTTTTTCCAAAAAAGGCCAGTTTCATCACAGTTACATACCTGTTGTGCGATGTACCCCATGGCTGTGATGAGCTGATGGAATTCATGCATGAAATCCTAAGCTGCCTTCATGTCAAAACTCGCTGCTTCTCCATATCTGACGATACTGTGAACACCAGTCCTCTTCTTGAAATTATCAAACCAGCTGCAACTGGGCTTAAATGAGTCTGCTGATGTCTCCTCCGTTGATGTTCCAGGGTTCTGTTTCAGAAGATCTCCATACAGTGTTCGTGCTTTCTTGCAGACGATGGTCTCTGCCATTGTATCCCCTGCGAGTCGCTTCTCATTGATCCACAGGAGAAGCAATTTTTCCATCTCTTCATGGACAGATGTGTGTTGATTAGAGAGTCTGGACACAACCTTTGGCTATTGTAATGGCCTTGATCTCATCTATTTTCTTCAGGATGGTGCAGATCATCAATGCTTCAGCCATATTGGTGTGCTATGACCACTACACACAAACCCCCTCTCATGTTTATCAATGATTTCCTTCTTCAATTCTATCATAATCAGCTTTTTCTTCTCGGTACTGTCCTTTGCACTAACCTTCTTAGGACCCATGGCTAACACAACTAATTATTACGAAATAATAGCAAAAGACCAAACTAAAAAAAAACAAAAAACACTGGAAAAAACACAATAGGAATGCTGCCACAACAAGATAAACACATGAACCGAGTGAGTGGAGGCTGTGCTCGTTGGGAGAGTGTATGTGAGCTCAGTGCCAATTAGTGGTCACTTATATGAAACTTGCTTGTAAAGTAGACTTCCACTCATACTTCAAGACAAAAATTTGCATGAGCCTCGGCTCATACAGTAAATTGCTTGTACTATGATGCACTCGTACTGCGAGATTCTATTGTATTATTAAATAGCCTTATTTTACATCTTGCAAAATTCCAAATTTTAAAAATTGTATCAGACAATTTTCTACATTTATAATAATGAAAAATGATCATTTTAATGTAGACAAAATAAAAAACAAATACAAAGCATAAAAAATATGCTAAGAAAGTAAATATAAATACAATGTTATAATTTAATTAAAATTTTAAAGTTCATATGAATAAACTTCTATATTTAATAATTACAATTTAATATCTCTAACAATATACAAAACCAATCCTATAACATTATTATCCCCCAAAGCAAAAATCTGTACATTTGAATAAATATATTCTATTGAGAAATTTACAAAATTAATGAGTTCGCGCAAAATAATAGTCTTATAATAAATTTATGATGTTTATATTCACATTGGTAGAATGAGACGAAAATAATGAATGAAGAGTAAGTGAGTATTAGTTGCAGACATTAAATGTATGTGAGGAAAAGTGAAAGAATCACAGAGCTATCATATGTTTTTGACTGGAGTAACAGGTATTTTGATCAAAATGAAAACAAAAATTTTTAGTAAATCTTGCAAGAAATATATTTTCTCAAATTTCATAGTTCAAAAGGGTAACTTCGTGATTTTTTTGTTTTTTTTTGTTTTACCACCATGAATAATATCAGGAAATATAGCATATGTACAACAGTTATAATTTAACTTTTATCAAATTTCTTGGTGCTCATACAAAATGATTAAATGAATGCTAATTTTCAAAGGAAAAACATTTATTCCTTTATATTTAAATAAAACAAATTTTTCATTCGAATAACTCCACCCATAACAACTCTGTCATTTACTCCCTCTTCTCTCTATATCTATGATTCTTTCTTTCTCACTCTGTGTATAGCATTCCTTTATTTATTGGCAGCCATTAAGCCTAGTACATATACTCATCCTGCACCTCCTATGTTAACTCTCTTTTACTCTCGTTCTCTCTCACTATATGATGGAGAGTCAACCAGCCAATCAACCAGTATTTATATTGGCTATTATTATGTAGAAATTTTTCTTTTAGGTTCGAAATTCAACAATGGTTTCTCCCATCATTTTGAATGGATGCACCATTTTCTGAAATTAATAAAACTGTCATCATATTTGAAGACATGAATATGCTGGTTACAACATAATTAGCCAATAACAGAACTAACCACAGTAAAAAAAGAGGAAAGGTTTCAGAACTCATGAAATATTAGATTATTGCTCACAGGAGATAAAGAAATTATAGCATGTATGAGATAAAGACAGCTCTGTTTAAACTGGAAAATAAAAACAGATTAAAACAGAAAACTTGAAATAACCAAAATATTATAGAACATGAAGCAATGTGATATGATTTACATACTAGATTGAAGTTTGACTTTCACATATCTAAGAACACGCATTCTGTGAGGGTTTTCTAAAGTTTTAACTACACTGCAGGATATAACTGATTTATATAAGATATACAATTCATTTCTTTATTTCAGTGTCATGATTTAGAAATGTCAGTAATTTAATATGAAATCATAAGACACATTTAACTGATCTGAAGGTACCAGAGTGCAGAACTCATCGTTAAGCAGAAATAACACAACATCCTTAGAGGGCTGTCTTTTTGTATTCTTTAATTTTTTTGTACTCTTAATCTAAATAAAATAACTTTCAATATCAGTTGCTTTGCATAAACAAATTTGAAATACAAATAACAGATTAAATGCTAAGATTTTCCAACAGATGATATGAAATGAGTTGGTTGAAATTTATTAGGCACTAGGTGTTCTAATAACATTTTTTTTAATTAGGCACAAAACTACATGCTTAAGAAAGTAGAATGAGAACATACAGCTCCCAGTCTTCCCCAGAGGCATTAGTACAGTAGTAAAGCCATTTCTGCAATTGATTAAACTGATATTATAGGTTTCATTATCTAGAAACTAACAAAATTAGCAATAGATATGAATGACAAGTACATATTTCTAAAATTCTATTTTACAAATCAGAAAAAAATCTTTTTTTAATTAAAAATTAATTCATTAAAATGATTCCATTGATGAAATAGAACCTAAATTTGCTTCTTTTTATTTGTCATTTTTCTAAAATATACTGATTTATCCCAGCAAAAGATGGAAAGGACTGAAACTAAATTTGGCTTAAAGAAATTCCATTTACATTACCTCAAATACAATTGAGCAGAAGTGTTAAGCAGACAGTGTTTGTGCACCAGTTATAACTATCACACCTATGCAGTTAATATCCTCTAAATTTACCATGCAATCTTATTTCTTTTCAACAATAAATCTGAGATCTTGGCGCCAATATCGAGGCGAAATATTCAATTCACATTGTCATCAAACACAACAAATCAATATATAATATATTCAAAACCAAAAGAAAAATATTTAACCACTTGAAAAAATAAAACCACCCAATTTTATTACATTGAACACTGGGAAAGAACAGTTAGATAACATAAATCTTATACCAATGAAATATTTTCTAAAGCAGAGTATTGTTGTTGATTGTATGAACCATATCTTCAGAATCTATTTTACTATTCCCCGTCAATTCATTTTGTAGTTCAGTAAGAAATCTACATTTTCCTATACTGAGGCAAAAAAGGTATTGCCAACATGACAGCTTGACTTGCTAGAAACAGCAGTTAAATTGCCTTAATATCACACTGCGATCTTAAGAAAACAGAATCTGTAAAAATATGAGGCAATCACTGCTAAATTATTTAACTGAGTGCACAATTTATAAATTAATTCAATCAGCATCTAAGCTTAAATGATTTTAGATAGTTCTTTAGAAAACACACATATACAAATGAATGCATAACTATGTGTTTAAAAATGTATAAAAATGACTATATGCAGAACTAAGCATTCTCAGTGCATATTAAACAAGCTTTTAAATACTACTTTGAATAAAATGCCTAGAAGATAAAAGCAATACTTCAGTAAGTGATCTTATTTCTATAACATTTACTGATACATCCATTAGTTTCTCCCTAATGGTGATTTCAGATTTCAATAAACAAAAGCAATTGCAGAGAAATTCACTCTTCTGTCAGAGTTAGGAGAAAATGTAGCAGAATCTCTTCTACTCATTCAGCTTCAGTTTCTTTAGTTGTTCAACATAAGTAGATATATAAAAAATAAAAATATTAATCAAGATTCTTCTTTTTCCTCTAAGTATTCATCTAATTGTTACTCCATTGCTATTATCATTATAGCATTTACTTTTCATCAGATATAAAATACAGATCATTTCTAAAAAGTAACAAAGAATGCATTATGTCAATAAAGAAATGTTTAATGTGAGATCTAATTTTAACATGTCTACTCTAGTCATTCATACTGTTCCTGTCAACCAGGTTTTTACAATAAAAGGTAGTTTCAATCTCAAAACAAAAAGCTTCAAAATACTACAAAATAGTGTTAACTGGCAATGTATTTCTGAATTCTTAGCTGGAAACATGATAGATGTTACCTCAATACTTATGTTAATGAAGTGAGAAAACTTAAAGAGTTTTACAGTATAAGGAGACACAAGGTGCAAGTACACTTCACTCCATCTTTCATATACATAATGCAGAAAAGATTCTAATGGGAATTTAAAAGAATAGAAACTTTTGGTACTGTAACATCTTAATTTGTAGAAAACAAAAGTCAGAGACAATTACTTTTAAATCTGAAATAGCATAAGCAGTGGCTACAAAAATTAAGTATTAGTCAGCATTCAGATAACTCCAATATATACATGCATGCATGCATACATACATAAATACAAGACTTCCTAAATGGAAAACAATTACCTAAATAAATATCATTTTCAATATCTAACAATCAGACGAAAACTATTTTTACAGCCAAAACCGGCTGAAAATAATTCCCTTTTATTTGTTTGAACCAACCTAATCCAGCTGTATCTGATTCCTCTATGAAATCACTAAAAAATAAACAAACCACATTATTGAGTTTTCATAGCTTTGAGATAATGCACGATCAAGCCTTTCCTGCCTTTATTCAAGTAAAGTTACTGTGAAATTTTTGAGACTTCTTGGTTTTTTTCAACATTTGAAGATAAGTATACATCTTAGTTTTTAACGATATGGCGTCAGCAAGTAGCAATTCTGACTTTGAAGGTTTTACTCTTGATGATGTACAAAATATAAACGAAAACAACTGTGATTTGTCTTCAGACGAATCTGATATTGATATTTATGTATCTTCGTCAACCATTGGACTATTTTTACCAAAACGTTTTTTTTTTTTAAAACAGTTGCGGAGGAAACAAATAAATATGCTCTATACATAATTTCTATTCACAGAAGACTCAATCCACTATGGCAGCCAACTGATACTTTGGAAATGCAAGCTTTTTTTACTATAAATATTATGTTTGGTATCAAGCAGCTTCCTTGACTGTGGAACTACTAGAATCCTGATATAAGGTACGGTGAGCCATATATTTCCAGCATTGTGTCTAACTATAATTAATTCAAATATTGTTATGGAAAAAGCCACAAGGTACTTCCACCACCAAAGGACTACAATCATTTGAAATTTCGGGTTGACATTGCAACTCAGTTACATGAGGGCTTTTCTTCCAGAAAACACAGAACTGGGAGGAAAACAAAATTAACTGAGGTGAATGTCAACAGAGAATATTGACTTCTATAAAGTGAAAAAAATAAATGGAAGTGAGAAATACATATTAATTTTCAGTATGTTATACACCTGTATTCATCTTTGTCTCACCTGTTAATGAGCTTTTATTAGATGTACTCTGTTATATAAATGTATTCATTAAATTGTATAAGAGTACACAGCCAATGGTGTATTGACTAGTAAAAGAGTTTTGTACTTTATTTTCAATGAAAATGTTTGAATGAAATATAGAGAAAGAATAAAATCTTGCACTGATTGTATCTGTATTTTAATTAATTCAAATTAATGTACTTCATCTTGAAACGTGGCAAAATTGTTGGCAGTTGACATCTGGGATAAATTTAGTAACAAATCAAACAGATAAGATGTATTAGGAATTTCAATTTTAGTGTTTATCCATAATGTTATTGCTTTTACACCTGTTAATTAAATTTACCTGCCAATAAAAGTCAAATTTAATCAGAAAGATCAGCTAAATTTACATAACTAGAAATCACTGGTATATAAGCACCTGCTGACAAAATTTCAAATCTGTGTGTAAAAAATTAACAAAGTTATAAGCAAATACTGTGGATACCTCTCTTGAGCCTAAATAATTCAAAATAATGTGAACAAATAAGCATCACATTTGACAGATTAATCTGAACACTTTTAAAGGGTTAAACTTATTTTACAAACAAAAAACTCAAATATTCATTTGACAAACTGCTATGAAATCATTATTGCTACTTCCTGTTATTTGAAGGAAAGTAGCCAACTATTTACATTAAAAATAGATACATTTACACTTATGTTTCAAATACTGCAGTTGAACGTATTGGCTAAATAAAACAATATGGTTCTCAAAAACTATTTCTTGTCGCAACAATTTAATGGGCAAAATCTCTGAAATATTTTTTCACAAGTGCAACAAATAAGAACTTCAGGACATATCTTTCTACACTAAAGTATATTAATAACAAATAGAAATTTTTCTTCAATCACACTGCACTGGTGAAACTTGATCAGATAAAAATACAGTACGTACATACTGAAAAACTACATTCCTAAAAATTTTCTGGCTCAGCTCTCACACCCAAATGAACAATAAAGACATACTGCTTGCTAAACTCACTCTGTTCACTAACTTTGTTTCATCTTCAATCTCCAGTCACATTACAGATTATCTGAACTATAAAATTAAAATATTAATAATTAAACAGCAGAATCAATTTCTGCAGATTCTAATTGAAGTTACAAAAACAGTAAGCCGGAGAAGACAAGATTTTATGTTACAATTCTATATACCATTGCCAGACACTGTAAGTTTCTGGCTATAACTGATGTATATTTAAAGGAAAGTATTAAAAATTCTATGATCATATATAATTACAACTCCTTGAGAAGTCTTCATTGAATATGGATCAGGTAAATCTCTGAGTCTCTCAAAGCTGCTCCAAGAATTCCAGTGTATATCAGTGATCTTTGTTTTCAATGTCCTATCTGAAACTGCAGCAAAACTAGAGTCCAACTCACTGAACAACAAGTATACTGCTGATATCATGAAGAAATTATCTTAAAAAGACAAAGATACATGGCCTCTATCATGACTAATCTGTTTGTCCAGCAATGTGCAAAACTTGCCACAATGGCAAAAAGTTTGAACATTTTTCATCAGAATGTCAGTCAAAAAGAACCAAGATCAGCAACTACAATCCTTGCTATAAAAAGAATAAACAAATGGATTTACTCCCAACTTCTAGGCAATATATTCAAAGTGATCAGGCAACTTAACATAAACAGTTTCTTAATTTGTTTTTTGTATTTCAAACATTTCTTTTTTTTTTTCTCATGAAAAAGATGCATTTAAATATTTAAATTTTGCCTAACATGCCTTCTATAATTCTGGGACATGACTTTCTTAAATGATTTAACTATTAATTTCATCTCATAAAGTCTCATATCACAAATAACTGTCATTGCCATCAAGTCCTGAATCATATATAACTGCAATTCAACTAGAACTAAGCACTTTTCTGTGGAAGAAATAAAGTTTACTCTTATTTTAGAAAGAACTTCCTATCAAAAGATTTCTTGTTTGCACCATATATATTCAACTTCTATATTTCACCAAATGAATTTCTTTAGAATGTTCTGCCTTTGATTTTTTAGCATAATGGTAGTCACTACCTCAAGCAGTGAGTTAGAATTCACTGATATTATTTATTCATGATTCATTTAAATCAGATTGGAGCCTGGTGTAGCCATCTGGTTTCACCAGTCCTCAGTCAAATCGTCCAACCCATGCTAGCATGGAAAGCAGACGTTAAACGACGACGACGATTATTATTATTATTATTATCATTATTATTTATTCATTAATGATTTAATTAAAGAAAGACAGCATGGACTTAGAGAAAATTATTAGAATGATATGTTAGGGATATCTGTACACAACAGTTATTTAAGTGATATCAGGATTTATCAATTTTGAGTAGTAATGGAGTTATCATGTAATCAGTCATTGCATTAATATTTTCATTACTGAATGGTAAGTAGTAAAAAAAAAACTATCATAATAAACCAATATATTTTAAATGTATGGTCTCTGCACAATGGTGGGTTTATGAGAACATAATTATTATAATAAAAGTAAATATCACCAAAATGTTGGGTCTTTCAAAACCTTTGAATGGAAGAAATGAACATATATCTCAGAATGATGGTATATCTCCTAAAGAAGTTGTACATTTTCCAAGATACAGAGACTAATTGGAGCACAAATTCAGCTCCAAGATATGAATCAATAGAAAGGGAATTGATATATTGTCAATATATGTGAAAACACATCTGTATTCAACCTATATGGACAGGTGAATGTAATATGACAACTGATAAAAATCAGTAACAGGTAAAAACTACTTTTACCATGTACACTAATCATTTTATTTCAAAGGAAATTACATCCACATTCATGCAGTAGTTATACTTTTATGATTTAAGCTTGCTACCCAACCAGGTTCAGTGTGATAGCTTGGACAACTGTCTTTTACTATAGCCTCAGGCTGACCAAAGCCTTATGAGTAGATTTGGCAGATGGAAACTGTTGTATATGTGTGTGTCTTTGTCCCCCACCACTGCTGGACAACCAGTGTTGGTTTGTTTATGTCCCCATAACTTAGCAGTTCAGTGAAAGAAGCCAACAGAATAAGTACCAGGCTTTAAAAAATAAGTCTTGGAGTCAATTTGTTTAACTAATCTTCTTCAAGGTGATGCCCCAGCATGGCCACAGTCAAATGACTGAAACAAGTAGAAGATAAAAAATAACTGTATTTCATCATCAAAATTTCTAGTTTCAAACAGGGTTGAGAGATTTATATAGAGAAAGCACAACAGGGTTTAAAAGGTTCAACTTTGAGTAACATTAAAATTTTTATTGTTACTCGATTTATTTCTAGGTAGGTGAACCCCTCATATTTTTCCCAACTAACACATTGATTTGAAACTATATATATATATATATATATATATATATATATATAGTGCTGGTGCCACAAAGAAAGCACCCAGGATACTCTGTAAAGTAGTTGGGGCTAAGAAAGGAATTCAGCCATGGAAACTATGCCAAAGCAGGCAAAGGAGTCCAACAAGATCTGCAAGCCCATCAACTCCTGTCAAACTGTCCAACCTATGCTAACATGGAAGATAGATGCTAAAAGATGATGATGAGGGTACACATAATTGTCAGATTTTCCATTTCTTTTTAGAACATATGTGCAGAAATTGACTGCACATCCTCCATATATGAATAAACACATTACTCTGTGTATGTGTGTACACATGCACACACGCAATAAACATAAAAGTTTTTTTGTAACAACATTCCCAATGATTCTTACCAAATATTGCAAAAAGATCCAGATGCAGCTCTGAATAAGCCCAAAACCAAAATAATCCTGAATTCGAAGTCCCTGAGGTAAAACAGACAGGAATTTAGAGAGGAGATGCAGAAAGTTTGGAAGCTGTAACAAAGTGGTAGTTGAGTCTGCATGTACATGTTAGATACAGGAACATATGTTTGCGATGCTAAACTGTTTTTCTTTCACTTTCAGATTCTCTTCATTGCTACCTTCTCTCTGTGTGTGGTAAAGTTAAAGTTGCTTACATATGGAGTGCAATGCTGCATGGTAGTCGGACATGGGCACTAAATGCAGAGGATATGAGAAGGATAGAGAGAAACGAAGCAAGCATGTTTCAATAGATGTGTAAGGTAAGTGTGCACAAATGGCATGGTACATATTAGCAGAGAGTTAAACTGAGTATAAGGGAAATTAGATGTAGTGTGCAAGAGAGATGACTGTGTTTGCACATGGGCAACAGATAGGTAACAAAAACAAAAAGTGCCAGAAAATCCAAGTGGAAGGAATCTGTGGAAGAAGAACATGAAAGATGACATGAACTAATGAAAGCTATTCTCAATGTGAACCTCACTAAGAAAATAACAAAGGAATGTAACAAATGGTGAAAGTGTGTTGGAAAAAATCTGTTCAAGACATGCAAATAAAGCAAAGTGGATATAAAACTGATAATACTGACAACCGAATAGGGAATTACGAGACAGTTACTATCTGTCAAGATGAAGCCAGCAGAGTGTGTGTGTGTGTGTGTGTGTGCGTGCGCATTTTTTCTTTTCTGGTCATATGAGCAGACATTAAAAAAAAAAAACAGAGTATTCTGTGCTTTATAGTACTTAATTTATTTGGCAGTGGATTAACACAAGATATTCTTTCTAGGAGATAAAATTTAAAATTCAATGATATTGAATTGCAAAGTCTTCATTCAGTATTTATTTTCTGTGTATTGACTCTAATAGGAAGATTTAAATAAGCTTTATTTTTTTTTATGTAAGATAGATGTTACTGATTTTTTAAAGTATGTTTTGACTGTTGTTGTGAAAAGAAAAACTTACTAAATTTTTGACTACTTGCCTGAAGTAATATGTTTTCATTAGAAACCTGTCTTAAAAATAATTTTCATGTTCCATAAGCATCAACAAAGTTTTAAATCATACTGGGTTGTATGGTGTGTGTGTGTGTGTGTGTGTGTGTGTGTGTGTGTGCGTGTATGTGGAGGTAGGTGGTGGATTTTAACCATTAGATCATTTCAGTGAGATAATGATTCTTATTCTGCACAGGAGCCAGTCCAGCAGCACTGGATCAAATGGTGTTGTTTATGTGCCACCTCTAACAGGAGCCAGCCCAGCGGCACTGACAATGACCTCGCTCGAATGTTGTTTTTCACGTGCCAGTAAGGTGACGCTGGTAATGATCACGCTCGAATGGTGCTTTTTATGTGTCACAACCATATCATGTTGAAAACACCAGTTCTTGTCTGACCACTTAAGTAAAGCAAAGTCAAGCATGGTCAGCACTTAGATGAGTGACCACTTGTGAAACCTAGGTGATTAGGTGATGTAAATGTTTTTTTCTTTGAGGAACAGGTATAGTAAGAAGTTTGCTTCCCAACCACATGGTTTCAAGTAAAGTCCCACAATAAAGCACCTTGGGCAAGTGTCTTCTATTATAGCCCCAGGATGTTCAGAACCTTGAGCGGTTTCGGTAGACAAAATCTGAAAGAAGCCTGTCATATATATATATATATATATATATATATACAAAAGTGTGCGTATGTATGTGTGTTTTTAGCCTCCATAACTGCTTGACAGCTAGTGCTGGTTTGTTTACATCATTGTAACTCAGCAATTCAGCAGAAGAGACCAACAGAATAAGTATCAGGCACTAAAAATAAGTACTAGGGTCAATTCGTTCAACTAAAACCTTTGAAGGTGGTGCCCCAGCTTAGCCACAGTCCAATGTGTGAAACAAGATATATATATATATATATATATATAACTGGCACTAGCACTTGCACTCCGCCGATTATGATGACGAGAGTTAGTGTTGATCTGATCAATGGAACAGGCTGCTGGTGAAATTAACATGAAAGTGGCTGAACACTCCTCAGACATATGCACCCTTAGCATAGTTCAGGGAAATTCAGCATGACACAGAATGTGACAAAGCTGGCCCTTTGAAATACAGGAATTATTCATTTTTGAGTGGACTAGAGCAACATGAAATAAAGTTTCTTGCTCAAAGACACAACACACCAGTGAAACTTGAACTCACTACCTTACGATCCAATCAACATAAGTCTGCTTGTGAAATGGAAGTGCAAGTGGCTGAGCACACCTCCTTCATTTGAATTGTCTTATATGTGTGTGTGTGTGTGTGCGTGCGCATATTTACATTTGTAAACAGACACACTTTATTATTGTCGTTATTTTACTTATATGTTCTATGTTGGCATGAGTTAGACAGTCTGACAGGATCTGATGGGTACAAGGACTGCATTGCCCTGCAGTGTCTCTTTTGGCATGTCCAACAAAACTGCCAGTCCTCTATAAAGTTCAGGTGAGACTCATATTGAAATACTGTTCCCACAGCTGGGATGGTTCTGCTACATGTACACACACACACACACACACACACACACACACACACACACACACACACACACACACATCCTAAAGTTTTCTTCATTCAGTACCTTACACTTATACATACAAGTGTATATGAGAGAACCTACCATCCCTCTATATGCCAACCATATTCTCTTGCATTCAAATGTAATATATTTCTCAACAGTTCATATTTTATTACATTAATACCAGTCATAATCCAAACCTGCACACAAGTAACAAATATGTTAAAATCTAAGAAAGAACAACATTCTACAAGACAGTATAGTATAAAATGCACACAAAGCATTAACCCTGTAAACAAGTTATTTTACTATATAATGCATCCCAGGAATGTATTCATTATAATAACACTTGGCTAAAATTTCTGTCACACACTAAGTTTAATTCTCAAATTCATTCTATGTAATCAGATATCATTCCAAAGACTTATTTCTTTTAAAAACGTGGTCACCAAGATAATTTGTATATTCAGATTATTCATTTCTTATTAATTCATTGTTTTTATTTTTTGATATTTAATTGTCAGATATTCAAATTAATCATAGAAGGAATATATTTGAACTGGATACAGAGCAATTTGACATTATTCTTACCAGAGGCCAGAAAAATAATCAATATATGCACAAGAGTTGGTTCAAATATTCTTAGCATGTGAAAACTCAGTCTAGTCATTAGTCACCAGCAGAAAGTGGGTCATAACATGAAAATAAATAAATATATATGTGTGTGTGTGTTTGTGTGTGTAACACATGTGTATATGTTTGCATACATATGAAGGTGTGTATCTGATGAGCATTACACACACGTGAATCCCTATATATATATATATAATAAAGTATATATATAATATATATATAATAAAGTGTATATATATATACACACACATACATACACACTATATATACACACACACATACATACACACTATATATATATATACACACACACACAAACATACACACTATATATATATACACACACACACACAAACAATATATATATATATATATATATATATACATACACACATGCATACAATATATATATACACACAGCACACAATATATATACACTCACACAATATATATTTCAATATTTCACACCCACACACATACAATTATATATATATATATATATATATATATATATACATATGCACAATACATATATACACACACACAAGTATATATATATATATATATATTTATATATATATACACACACACACAGATAGATAGATAGATAGATAGATAGATAGATAGATAGATAGACAGACAGACAGACAGACAGACAGACAGACAGACAGACAGATAGATAGATAGATGGACGGACAGACAGACAGACAGAGAGAAGGATAGATAGACACATTACGTATATGTAAGATAGGTATACATATATTTAGAGTATATATATGTGTGTATAAACAGCACATAAAAACTATTACACATAGATGCAAATACATATTCCCACATACGTACAAATATATACAAGCATATATACACATGGCACATATAAATATCTGTCAAACTGCTAAGTTTCAGGAGAAATAAAGATATAAACATACAGGTTTACACACACACAAACAAGCTTTTGTAGCTAATGTTTAGCAATTTCACTCACATGAGACTGATGAGCCCAAGGCTATAGTAGAAAAAAAATTTCCCAAGATGCCATGCAGTGGGACTGAATTTAAAACCATGTAGTTATAAAAACAAAAAGAAATGAATTCAGAACATTATCCAAAATATACAGAGCATGTAATTATAAATACAAATACACATGAATTAATGTTCAAATTAATAAAATTTCTCAGACCTGAGTTTGATGCATGACGTAGAAAATAGTGAGAAGTACAGATCCTTCATTTTTCAGTAAACATGTTAAATGGCAGATTCTATTTTTGTTTTGTGGGTGAGATTTTCAGTGGACAATGAGGATCTACATCTTATGGCATTTCTTTACATGTTTCATGGTTTTTAGGTCCAAGAAACACAATTCACTTATGGATTCACATGTGCATTGTTTGAATTCATAATTTATAATATACTCTCCATATCTGCGATAAAGTCATGCATTAAGCACGGTATTCCTATAGCATAAAAATATATTAAGTATTAAAAATATGAATATGTATATCATAGCTACTTCATTGAAGTTGAGAATTCTGTATTTATAAACATTAAACCATCATCATTATTTAACATCCATTTTCCATGCTGGAATGGGCTGAATGGTTTGACAAGTGGTGGCAAGCTGGGGAGCTGCACCACGCACCAATTATCTGTTTTGGCATGGTTTCTATGGCTGGATGCCCTTCCTACCAATCACTTTACAAAGTATACTGGATGCTTTTCACATGGCATCAGCACAGGAATCTCCAACTCTAGTCCCAGGCTGACCAATGCATTATGAGTGGATTTAGTAGACAGAAACTGAAAGAAGCCTGTTTTGTGTGTGTATGTGTGTTTTCTGTGTCTGTGTCTGTTCCTCCTACTACTACCACTTGTCAACAAGTGTTGATTTGTATACATCCTTATAACTTAGTGGTTAGTCAAAAGAGATAAGTATCAGACTAAAAAAAAATAAGTACTGGCAGTCAATTCATTTGATAAAAGAAAAACCTACAAGACAGTGCCCCAACATGGCCACAATCCAATGACTGAAACAAGTAAAGGATAAAGTTCCAAACATGGTAGCAGAGCCTAGAATTGAGAGCTAAAGAACTACTTAGCAAAAACAAGTATTTGTTAACCAGTACCATACTGACATCTGGGAAATGGCCATGCTCAACAAAGTGTAGAAACTCTACACTTTGTACCCAATGTAAATTATCAGTGTATAAAAGATGCAGTTGAAGATCAAACACACTGGCAGAAGTCATCATCATCATTATCATCATTAAATGTCCGTTTTTCATGCTGGCATGGTTGGATGGTTCAACAAGAGCCAATAGTTAAGGATTGTATCAAGCTCCTATGTTTGCTTTAGCATAATTTCTATGGCTGGATGCCCTTCCTCATGCCAACCACTTTACAAAGTGCACCAAATGTTTTTGTTTTGTTTTTTTCATGTGGCACCAACACTAATAAGTCACCAATTAACTCACAAGACAAGACTCTTCAAACAAGGGGATGAGGTGTGAATTGCAGGAGATGGTTTTATGTCAGATGATGAAAGGTTACACTACAATCAAGTAACAGAAACTGATGTCTTCTTGTAGAGGAGATACATGGCTGTCTCAGTTGGAAAGGGAGAGAAGATGGTGAAGAGGGTCAGGATATATAATTCAGACGAAGAACTATAAAAATAACAGATGTTCAGGAGTACTTAGTAGTAAAGGAATGCAACCTTTTGACTGATGACAAGATTTGCTATTGTCCAGCTTGTACAGAATGGTGACCAGAAATAGATGACATCTGACAAAATTAGTTTTGAGGGTGATTACTGAAAATGAATAGTAACCAAAGTTAGAAAGACATGGGGAAAAAGTTCAGAGAACCATTACCTTCAGTGGCAAAAGATTTCTCTCTTTAATTTACTATACTTCATGGATGCATATGAAAGACAACTAATGAGTGAAAAGTCTCAAACAATCAATGAGGAAGGTGCCTGCATCAGAAGATGACTGAGAAAGATGTAAGAAGTGACGAAGGTTATCTTAGGATACTTGAACCTCATGAAGAAGATAACTGATTGCAACATGAAGCAACACACTGTGCAGGATAGAAAAACAGATGTAAAATTGTGTGTTATGTGAGTCATCATCATCATCATCATCGTTTAACGTCCACTTTCCATGCTAGCATGGGTTGGACGATTTGACTGAGGACTGGTGAACAAGGTGGCTACACCAGGCTCCAATCTGATTTGGCAGAGTTTCTACAGCTGGATGCCCTTCCTAATGCCAACCACTCCGAGAGTGTAGTGGGTGCTTTTACGTGCCACCGGAACGAAGGCCAGTCAGGCAGTACTGGCAACGGCCATGCTCAAAATGGTGTCTTTTACGTGCCACCTGCACAGGAGCCAGTCCAGCGGCACTGGCAACGATCTCGCTCGAATGTCTTTGTTTATTATAAAAGATGTACACACATGCACATTTAGTCTCTCCTTGTGGAAAGAAAACTAGATTAGCTAACTTTCTCAGAAATTATCCTTTCTAATTTTAGTACAATACCAGCAATTTTGAGGAGAGGGTGAAATCAGTTATATAATCCCAGTGCTCAACCAGTACTCACTCATTCAACCCCAAAAGATGAAAGGCAAATTTGATCTCTGTGGGATTTGAACTGAGAACACAAAGAGCTGGAAGAAATGCTGCTGAGCATTTTAACTGGTGTGGTAACAATTCTGCCAGCTCACCACTTAAACTTTCTCAGAAATTATGGATGAATGGAAGCATGTTGAACCAATCCACAGACAACAAAATACCTGCAGCAAATACAAACTAACAATTTCTGAGCTAACATGTTAGCTCAATTCTTTATCAGTTCCACCATATATCTTTCAAAACTGTAAAATGATACGCAAACCTGAAAGTCTGTAATTTACAGAGAGCGGCATGGATGTTGCAACTGTGCCAACATTTTTTCGATCACAAAAAAAAAAAAAAAAAAAAAAAAACCAGTTCAAAGCAGCATAAATAATCAGGTTTTGATCTTTCAAAAGAGTTCAAACATCAATGACAGGTTAAAAAGTAAATAAATAAATAAACACCTAAATTGATAATTTTTGCCAATAAATTTGCACTTAGCATTAGCATGCAACAACAGATATTTTGTATAACTTTACTACCAGGCATTAAACATTAATTAGGGAAGAAAATGTATATATTATTGATACAGAAAGCTGTTAAAATACCTAGTCAACAGCTACCATCACACACAATAAGAACAAAAATAAAGGAAAATGGCCTACTGCATTCCAGCATGAACATACAACTAGAAAAACAAAATGTAATGGGAATAATAATGATTTGAGTCATAAAGATTGTGTAAGAGAGATTGATTGTGAAATCTTAGAGAAACAGATTTGAATCTTCATTAAATGTAATAACACCTTCACTGGGATTTGAACTCACAAAGAACTACAAAACTGATATTTTTTTGTTTTTCATTTGACCATTATATGTTAATACAAGCAATAAATACTTCCTCTTTTAGCATCAGGGCATTTTAAGAAGTTGTCTGAAGGCAAATGAACTATTATTAGGTTTATCGATCCATTAGGATGAAAATTAAAACTGTTAGCCTTGATGGGATCTTGAGCTCAGAAACTATAGTCAGTCCAGATCTGCTTGTTATATGCCAGACCTTTTGTTCTTAACAAATGACAAGAGAGAATAAAGAACGCTACATGCTCAATAGATCAACCAATCAACCAAAACAAACATATTTTCCTTGTTTTATTTTAATTCCATTTCCATCTAGGATGCATTATAAGGATATAAATCAACCCAGTACTTGAACAGAACTTTATTTTACCAACAGTGGACTTTGTATTTCAACACAATTGAAAATAGATTTAATAAAAGAAAAAATTCAAGAAAAAAAAAATGCTTTTTCAAAAGTTGATTAAAAATGAGGAAAAAGAATTAAATTCAAAAACATCTAAAAGTTTTTTATGCTACAGCAAAATCATCTTTTTATAAAACGAGATTCATAATTACTTTTCAGTTACAATAATAATTGATCAAACCTAAAGAAACATCACAATGCCTATAATAAGGTTTGGCCATATGTGCAGTGGGTTACAGGTCTAGAATTATCAACCCCTCAAACCTATAAATATGTACAACAACATGCAGAAACACAGTACATATACTATGTAGATTACTTTCAATAAAATATGAAATACAAAATCGAAACGGCACATACCAAGGGCAAATAGGGCTGTGCTTGATAGGGTAGTGAAATTATAATACATCCACTGAAAAGCATTAAAGGTCAAAAATTTAGGAGGGAGTTAATCGATGAAACCAACCCCAGTACTTAACTGGTATTTTATCTTATCAACCCCATTAGGATGAACTCGCAACATAAAGAGCCACATGGCATTTTATCCAACTCTGGCAACTGACTAATAATAATAATCCTTTCTACTTTAGGCACAAGGCCTGAAATTTGGGGGGAGGAGGTTATTAATTACATCACCCTAGTGCTCAACTGGTATTAATTTCATCAACCCTAAAAGGATGAAAGGTAAAGTCAACCTCAGCTGAATCTGAACTAAATGTCACTAAGCATTTTGTCTGGCATGCTAACAATTCTGCCAGCTTGACACAGCAATAATAATAATAAAGAACTAATCAAATTTACAAACAATATTATGATATTATTGCTCTTTTCAGTATGCACACATGCTCAAAATGTTCATTCTACTGACATGTTAAGCTAAACAGGAACTTTCTCCTGATTTCTATTTGCTATAAACATATTCCTATAAAATCAGTGACTGGAAGTAGGTTGGCTCGAAAAGATGACACTTGAAAATTTGCATCAAAGCAGTCACTTTAAAACACCAAAGAGAAATGCGTGAATGAAAAAAAAAATGTTTGCCTGTTAAGATAAAGGTGGTGATAGAGATTGCATTCTCATGTAAATTTAGTAAATCAATAGAAATATTTTTAAAAATCAGGCCTTAAATCTATATTATAAATTTAATAACCTCCATGGCACTGCAATAAGAAGCAGTGGTGTCTTTCAATTCAAAAGATGGAATTTATAAAAACAAATACAAAAGCAGAACTTAAAGTACTGACTATTTCACTGAGTCTAAATGTACTTTAGATAAAACAACAAAAATTTTACATTTATCCCAAATAATGGTTTCTATAACAACTGATTCTAATCAACTTATTTTTCCAAAAATATATTCTGAAAATAAACACCAAAAAAGAATAGAGTTTTAGCATGGAAATTGCATCACTGATCAATCTAAGATTAGAATACGAGAAAAGGGTGTACAAAGTGCATTGCAGCCAGAGAGAATGGTAAAAAGGCAATAATCGGATGATTATTGATGCTACTGTTAATGCTGATACTATTTATTGTCACATTTAATAGCAATGTCTTATATTTTCACCTCTTCTATTGCTGTTCATTATAATTAACAATTCAAGAAAACAGAAATGCTGTCTTTTTAGGTTTTCTTTTGTTGTTGGTTTTTTATATAATTCTGTAAAGTATTTGTTTCTTGCACCAGATTTGTGTATAATACAACAGCTTCAGACACAAATAAGAGATAAATTCTTCAAAAGATGCAACACCAATTCATCAAGTCAATGACAATAATACCACTCAGCTTTTAATATTCATACAATTTTTAGTTTTTATTAGTTTTCCATCTTATTATTTAACAAAAGTCCTAAGTGATATGAAAATGTTGAGAAAATTTTTTTTTATTTCTTATATAAGATATTGAAAAAAAAAATTACAACTTAAAAATTCTAATAAAAAGAAAATGGAGAGAAGATAAAGAAAATATAGAAAAACCAAAAGAGAGAGCAAGAATGATATAAAAGAAATAGCTCTTAAAAGCAATTTTAAGAATGCTTGTTATTAAATATTAATAATGATAGACTGTATAGTTTTTAATGAAGTGCTTCAAAATGTAATGGCTAACAGAAATGAAGAGAATTTGAAGAGAAAGCATGAAAGGTTGGGTGGTAAAATAAGGATAGGGTTATAAGTAAGGTCAAAAGGAAAGACAACACTTTGCTAATAGAGAACATTAACAACTTTACATAAGTATTCACAGGAGGAAGAGAAAAATAATGACAGAAGCATCATTATAGTTGAAACTAAGTGTCAGATATGCATTGGAAGAAGAAATTTAAAAAAAAAGTGTGCATAGAAAACTAGGATGTTGATATTACTGAATTTGGTGAATGATATTTGTTTTAATAGATTAGAATATGGCGTAATATATGAAAAAAAAATAAAGAGAAATTTCACTTATAATTAGAGAGTAAAAAGACTGATTTATACTATCTAACAGCATTTAGAGTAACTTACAATACAGTAATAAACTGTTGTGCTAAAAGCTAGTTAAACTGCATCTGAAAAGACTCACCAGCAAAATCATACTGAACTAGCAGCACCCATGGAAATTCCATGGTTATTTTGAAAATTGTAAGATAGAACTGTATAATTTTATGAAGCATTTGATTCTTGAGATGGTAGAAAAGTCCACATAGGTAGTATTGAATGTACAATCTCAAGAAACATCTCTGAAAGCTATAGTCTTATGTCTTCTACTTTGTGAGTTGCTATGTATTATTTTTCACTTTACATTAAGAAGTAAACAATCTCAACAATTAAACAGAATCAAAGCCATTATCTATAATATTCTGCTACTGTATTTTGCCAAAGTTTTAGCAAATCATAATAAAGCTATTTGAAAGACTATAAAAATGCCTTACCCTAAACCTTCTCAGTCTTTCTCTTTTTAAGAGAAAGACCGAGAGATTTAGGTTTACTTTAATATATCATTGTCCATATTTTATAATCAAATATAGGTTTCAATTGAGCTGATGATAATTGCATTAAAGCCATGTGAAGAGCAATATAAAAAAAAATACATTGTTTACTGTCCAACACCATTACCATTATCCAATATTCCTATTGAGACCGCAATGACCAGAACAGATTAGAAACAAGGCTCAATCCCAGTAATTTGCCAATCAAAATCATTTCATTTCAATTCAGCTATCTGTCTGTCAGTTTGTATATCTTTATCTATCTATATCCATTGATATATCTGTAAACCTATTTATCAATCTATCATAACTATTTTTCTTGTTATTGACGGTTGTATCTGTCTACTCCAACAATACAGATAAGCATTTAACCCTAATCCCATGACCAACCAGAATATCATATTGTTATACATCGCTGGTCACAATATGCTTTGCGCTGTTTTAGTTTTTGAATGATGCCACCCCACTGGCTTGGTGAGCAGGTCAACATTCCTCCTGATCGGAAGGCTATTCCATTACAGGGTTACCCAATTACATCTGAGTGGACTAGAGCAACATGAAATGAAGTGTTTTGCTCAAGAACAAAACACAGCCAGTCTGGGAATTGAAACCATGATCTCGTGATTGTGAGCACAACATACCTAACCACTAGGCCACATGCCTTCACATTTAAACCTAATAACAAGAGAAAAAAAAACAAACAAACTGAATAACAATGGTACTCCAGTATAGCAACAGCCTTGAGCTGGAACACATAAAAGAGTATTTTAATTCTGTATCAGTAAACTATTTGAAAACTATATAAAATTCAATGGCTAATTAGAACATTTTCATTCTTACAAACACGACGAAACATTGAAAATGTTTGGCGTTAGAACAAAAATAACTTATCCAAAGGAGTGTGGAAAAAAAAAAGAGATAGGTAAAGAAATAAAAGAAGACAAAAGAAATACTGATTACCATTGGAGATGACTCACGTGTTTAACAATCATATTTTGCAGCCTCTAACTATTGTTAGACTTTTTCTTATTCAGAGGGTACAATTTCCAGTGGACTAATTAGTACAGACTAGTTCTAAAGTAACCTTTTCAGATAACTATACTGCAAAAGGCTGCTATGAAACAGAAACCAGTCATATGATTTCTCTTGTAAAATTCTGATATGAAATAAAAGGACATAAACAAAGAAAAACTATACACACTACTCACACATGCATATATGCATGTGAGTGTTGCATGTGTATACTAAATGAGACAAGGACAAGATGAAAAAACATATGGGTTTATTATGTGTGTGTATGTCATGAGTGTATTTACATGCATCATGTACATTCTAAATTCTCAGGGACTGTGAAATGAGCTTGGAATCAAAATTACACATTGAGAGACTCCAAGATTAAAATAGTTAATGATCATACTATACAAGGAAAGAATAGTACTGTTTAAGATTGATAATCAGTGAAATACTATTCCTAAAATGGTGATTCTTGGCTATTAGTCGCAGTGGATCTATGAGAACAGAGCCATTTGAATTAATGATCTGACATTGTAGAGTAGTCAAATCTCAGTGTCTGTTTCCATAGTAAAGTAATATGAACGTTAATTATATCCAAGCAACAACAAAAAAAAAAAAAGAAGAAACCCTCAATTTGATAGGAAAACTTTCACTTGCTGAAACTTCTGGCCCATTGTCCAGATTGATCAAATGATCAATCGCTCTATCTATATCTCTCAGCTACTACATCACTCTGCTCTTCTGAATTGGCTCATACTTAAAAGAAAAAGAAAAAAAGAAACAATGCCCAAGGAACTGCATTGCCAAATCAATTAACAAAGTCCACAAATTTAAATACTGCATTAAATCTGTGTATGAGGTGATCTTTTAACCCTAGAATATCCTCCTAAAATAGAGGATTGCCTTATACTCTCTTGGCATAAAATATAAACCTTAAATCCTATGTTGTCATCCTGGGTGATGGTTGACAATGGGTTAACCCCAACCTATGCAGAAATACTGACAAATATTTTTTACTGAAATAACTTGGATCACATTAATAAAATAAAATAGTGTAGTGCAATATAAGTACTCTTATCTTGTATAATGTATAGTATGATAGCACAACAATAAACTGAATATTTATGAAGAAAGAAATCTAATCATGTTACCATATGCAAAAGCCAAGTAGAAATACTAGAAACAAAACAACTGCTAACCATGGGTGAGTTTTCTTCACACCACTTCACTAGAGTGCTCTACCATTTGTGTTCAAGAAAAAAGATGTATATGACTATAGCTGTATGGGATGGTGATGGTACTTTAACATACTAGCCACATATTGTTAGTAAATAGCAGTATATCATGCTAATCAGTAGATGTTAGGCTTGCCTGTCACAAGATTCATATCTGATCTTGTTTAATGATAGCTACACAGAAAGGTGCAAATCCTCATTTAATACAACCATTCTCTAGGGTAAGCAGTAAATTTTGGTAAGCAACATAAGGCTGTAAGACAATATGGTGTGACAGAAAAGATGATCCAAGACCAGATAGTAAATGAAGATACTTTAAGGACCATGAAGCACAATGTATTAACTGCAATCTGAAAATCACACAGATATGTTGTGTGAACAATGTCAAAATAGTCATGTAGTGACATTAATATAGACATTTTGCACTTCAGCTGACTAAATCTTATCCAAATACCAACGAAAAATTTAAGGCTACCACATCCTAATGGATTAGATTCATGAAATGAAATAATCTGATGCTTAAAAGATGGAAACTTTATGAAAATACAGGCAGATCTCAAACAGCAAAAAAAGTAGCTGTTTGTAATAGGTAATACATTAAATACACCAACACAAGGAATGCAACTATGCTTTTAAGTAACATAGTGAATATGGACGAAAACCTATGAAATTTTATGTGAAGGTGTAATAAATGTTAGTTAAAACAACAGGAAATAAAAAGTTAAAGTTTTGAAGTTGTACTAGCATGTACGACGAATAGTGCTGAATTAAAACCAATGACCATTTCAAAAAATAATGAAAATCAAGTACCCTGTCAGAGTTTTTGCACATACCAACACAAAAGGTTGAACAGATGAAGAGATTAAAGTGACCAATGATGCATGAGCTGGAGAGGGTAGAAGGATGAAGAAAAGAGTTGAAGAGAGTGGCAAGCTAGTAATAATGATACAGTTTATAGGGAGAGGACAAGAGAGACCAATTAAATTGATATCCTTTATCCTCAGAAAAAATTAGTATTGAATCTACCAAAAGAATATGATTGCTGAATCACAGAATTAAAGATAATTTAAACATCAAGAAAACTATAGAAAACAAGTTGGTGAACTGCCAAATAATGTCATGTATAAAGGTTCAAATACAGCCAAGGTTGACTTCTCCTTTCATCCTTCCTGGATCAATCAATCAATAAATGCTAGTCAAATGGTAGGGGTGGATGAGAATGATGATCTAAAGTAGTCTTCTTGAAACTGTGTGGCCTTATAATGAAATTATAAATAATTGCTCTTCATGGTGAGCCAAACTGAAGTGATAAGCAACTATGTGTGGTGTTATGATAACTATCAATGGCGTTTATACAGAGGCAACAAGTTTTAACATTTGAACTTACATTGTACATTCCTTTACTGTGTACTGCTAATACCATGGTTCGGACTGAAAAAATAAATTCTTTCAATTCTGACCAGATTCTTGAGTATTCAAACCAATGGATTTAGCAATGGATTATTCCTTAGACTATTTAGTTTATAAGATAATTACAATATTTTAAAAGAAAGTGCAGATTGATTTTTTTTCTCTCATTCCTTTACTGACTAGCTTTATAGAATCATGTTTACAATAGAAGAAGTTACTTGCACACTGCATTCTACATTCTCTGCAGCTTTGAATTCATATGCTAGCCAAGGAGAATCAATTAACTTTCTTCGAGAGATGTCATGTGACCAGTTTAACAGATAATTAAAACATAAATACATCATTTTCAGAATGTCTAATGTTAGATTTACTGGACATCAGCCACAACACAACTAACAAGTGGACAACATACAGTGTTTTATATATATATATATATATATATATATATATATATACACACACACACACACACACACACACACACACACATATATATATAGTCATGAACACTACCATGACAAAAGAACTTTCAGGTAACTACATATAAGGTTTCAGGTTCAGTCTTCTAAAGCCTTGTGAGTAAATTTTGGAAACAGAAACTGAAAAAAAAGCGACTGTATGTGTATATAGCTATATGTCTCATCTCCCCTCCATGAAATGTTTACAAAGGCCATAATCACTAGACTATTGAAACACCTCAATGACTAACAACTGAGTGTGCAAGAAGGTTTCCCTAAGAGCCACAGTACAATGGATTATGCATCAACTCTAATACAGCTTGTAGAACCACCATATGAATAAAAGCTGCCTCTGTGCATCACTTTCATTGACTACAAAAACACCTTTGATAGCATCAAAATGAACATGCTGATGTCTCTGGAAATGCAACACTCGAAGATGTGAACTCTGGATGTACAACTGATATGGCTAAACTATTGCCATCAATAAGAGTTCCAACTGGGAAGTGTGTCAAACAAGGAGACAACATTTCCCCAATGTTCTTCACCACATGTTGATAAACAGTCATCTGATCAATTTGTCAAGTAAATGCCATTAAACAGAGTTCGACCTCTGCTAATTAACATAAGCTACTAAAACTTGATATAGTTTTTGTAAGTACCATCTCATTTGCTGAAGTTGATCATTACACCATAACTATAAGGCATTTTTACTGAAAATACTAGATATAATTGTTTTTAAATACAAATTTCAGATTTACTACGTGGTATAGAAGAAATACCCACAAAGAAAACAAAAGCTATTTCAAAATTGAAGCAGTAAGCACACACCATGTTAACATGGGAAGATGGAAAATAAACAATACATATAATAGATATGGTTGGGATAGAATAAAAAAAAGATTCATTTATACCAATTCCAAAATTTGGGAAACCTAGGAAACTAGATGCCCAGAGTTTTCCTGTGGATACCATCATTTTTATCCGCCACTAATTCTCTCTAGAATGCCATGGTGGAATTTCCACTGACTGCATTGCCAACTGACAGCAGTCTGTCAGTACCTAACAGCACATTAGCTGCCAGGTGCCCTGCTTCAGCGTACAGTTGATACAAGCCCACAGCTCTGTCAAAGAGTCAAGCTGCAGACATGTATATCTAGCAAAGAGTGACAACACCTGCTCACCAGGAAAATACTGGAGATGTTGTTACTCAGCACATACCTGTGCATCATTAGCTGTAGCATGCCCAATCCTCCACACAACAAATGAACCATCAAAACACATTTCTTCCAAAGAAAGCCACAAAATGGGGCAAGGCATGACATTCGGGCAGTAGTAGATGTGTGATATGATGTAGGCATTTTCAGCCTCCACCAGATCTTTCAGAGATAGTTTTCTCCCAGCCCATTTCTGCTCATCACCTCTTCCCAGTTCTTGGACCAAACCAAACTTCAAGCAATTTAATTCATCCATCCATCCAGCATCCCAAAATGTTGTTGCCAAGCTGCAGGTGTGACTTCTCTTAGTAACAAGTGCAAAAATTAACTGTCTTGTATTGCCTTAAAGTAGTGCTACTCACATCAAAAGGTTTGGTACCTCACACTTTTACAGTATCATTGTCCATATGCACAAAACATCTTTTGCATCCTAATTGTCTAAGGATGCCCCTCAGAGCCTCCAGCTTCTACAGGAGTAGCTCAAGAGTCAATACATACAGAAGGAAGAGAGCAGGCACCCTTAACCAACCAAACACGATACTGAACAGTTCCAACAGTTTCATCTACTCTGACCACTGAGCAAATGGCACTGTATATTGCAGTAATCCAGCTTCTGAAAGTAGGTCCCAAACTATCCACTTTGAGGACAGCCACCATGTATTGATGGCTGACCTTATCGAAAGCTTTTGAGTGATCTAAATTAATCAGACCCCCTTCCCATTACGGCTTCTTCACCCACTCTTTTTATGATGTATTACATGAGGTGGAGGATGCCATGGAGAGATCTGACTGGTATGGCACAGCTGACTCACCTACCGGAGTATCAATGACAGGCACCCAACTCTTAGCTAACACCTTGGCCAAAAATCTTCATCTCTGCATTTAACAGTTACAAGCCTGAAGTTGTTAAAATCATCTTTCTTGTTCAAGTCCTTTCTCAACAGCACCATCACACTTCTTTCTAAAGGACTGGGAATTCTCTCATTCAGCAGACAGTTGCAGAAGACATCTGCCAAGAGGCTTCTGAACAGATCTAGCAAAAAAAAAAGCACATAGGGCACACTATCCACCCCTAGTGATTTCTCTCTCATGCAGCCAGCCATTGCTTCCTACATTTCATCCATAGTTATCAGCCTTTCTCAGAACTAAGCATCCCTAACTCAGAGTCACACCAAACCATCAAGATAGGTAGTAATGTCTATCCTTATCTCCAACCTTCTACCAACTCCAAACAATTAAGCAAAGAGCCAATGAAAAGTCACATACATCTGCTTAGAATCAAATAATGAGTTCCTTCCAATTTGTCTGAGGTCAAAATGTGGCTTTCTTGCCCACTTCTACCACCCAGGACCATCAAACAGTTTTCATTTCCTCATGCCTTAAAGCAAGCACCCTAGCTGTCAATGCAGCCTTCATATTTAGCATTGAACAATTGATCAAGGGTCAATCTTGCTGCCAGCACATCAGCTGTAATACCTTTTCTAAGCACCTCTTTTAGGTCACAAACTGGCTCTCTCTTTACTCTACAATCCACTATCACTATTTCCTTACTACACTTTATCACCTCTAATAGCCCTGTTCAGGGTCAACCACCATCAGTTGTTAACAACTGCCCCATTAACTCCTAATTTGGTACACTGGGAAAAACCTGTTCAATTTCCAGTAACTGAGTCCCTGTGTATGCAACCTCTCTAGGTTGGCTGTACAGATCACAAATTTGTAGTCTGTGAAGCTAATTGCTTTGAACTGTGGGCATCTTATGCTGTCCCTATCTGCTGACCCACAGAATACTTTAAGTAGATAGGATCTGGACAAGATACCATCTGTCTGTGACCACATGGTGCAACCAGGAAATCCAGTCGGTTCTTCTCAACCAATTGGAAATTTGTGAAGTCTGCAAGGGTTTTACACATCTGCCTCCCATTAGCTATCCCACACAATCCAAACATGCATCCAAGATGCCATTCCAATCACTCAGTGGCACTAAAGAGCAGGATGTCCCACGAGAACCTCCAGACACCTGAAGAAATCAGGTGGCTCCATCCCAGTACACAAGTGTAATGGTATCACCACCATTACCATTCATATCCAGAACCACTTACTGTTTCAGTCAAATAAAACTGACTATAGCTTAAGGCCCAACACCTTTTCCAAAACAGCACTAACACTCCATCCCAACATACAGGGTCGAGTGCAGGATGCCAAGATTGCAGGGTCGCTTAAAATGGGTACTAAGGCAAGTGTATCAGAAATCTTAGTCTTGCTGAGCCTACTGCTAACCTTTGTGCAGAAGCTTCTCATATAATAGGAAAAATTATCCTTGTTATTTTGTATGTCTCCAAACCCAGCTTTATTCTCACATTTTGTGGCTCTTGGAAAGTGCTGGACCAGAAGACCTTTACTTCTGTTTCAATGTTTTCTTTTTGTGCAATAAAGGATAGTTTTTCATTCATGCTCCCTATCAGCACAAAATTTGATGGTGGAGGGTGATGTTATGTTTGTGTGTCTATGTCCTACTGTTATTGCTGTTCACTGCTGTTGAGATTGGGGTTGTGGTGTTGGCAGTAATGAGAGGGAGGACTCTTTTCTGCTTTTAGCTGAAAACAGAAAGCTGGCCTTCAGCACCACACAAGTGGCATCTTGGCCTTCTACATTTAGATGCAACACACAGCTCCACTCCATTGGTCAGGCAGATAAGATCTGGGATCTTTTCTACATCATTGGTTTGATCTGAGGAAAGATCTCCATTGCGGCCCCAAACCAAAACTTCCTTTATGTCAAGACAAGCAACAAGCACTGGATGTCCAACTAGGTGGAACTCTATTTTAACACAACAGATCTTTGTCCCTAAATATGTTAGGTGGATTGTGAGTTCCCTGTCACATATGGAAGCTATGGAGAGCTTCACTCTTGAAGAGGTCCTTCACACTCCAAACCTACCTTGCCCTGGTCACACGACCTATATCTTCCCAAATTTCTTTAAAAGCCCTTTCCACTTGGGTATATATATCACTGCTTCTAGGCATCAGGTTTTAGCCAATACATGGTGATACTCCATCTTCCAGCCAAAATCTCAGCTGAGACAGCAATTAGTGTTCTCCTCCCATTCACTTTCACAAGTGCCTCCTTGTCATTTAGGAAAAACAAAAAGTAATGTGTTAATCTGGCTGTTATCCCAACAAAAGATTGCTTGTCTATACAGTCTTCCCCGATCACTTACTTTGTTGTCATCCTTGGTGCTGTTGCTGTAATTGTTCGTGTTGTCATTGTTGCTATCACTGCTGTTGTTATTGTCACTCTTATTGTTACTGCTGGCACAAGATGGTGTTGTTTGTGATGCTGTCCTCATTAAAAACTGTCTATACTATTGCTGCCATTGTTGTGAATGTCATCGTTCTTGTGCAAATGTTCTGTAATGAGGTTCATAGAGAAGAACAACAAAAAAAATGGCACTTGCCTTAGGGTAACAGTGATTCTGTGGGGTTTCCACAAGTAACCCTTGGAAAATTCCTCCTTTGGGAGCATTTTTCTTTAAATATCAAGGTTTTTCTTCAGCTTTGTTATTTACATGCTTCTTATATAATCCCACACTGTATCCTCCTGTACCATCTTCAATCCTATTCAACCCTTGTGATTAGTAAAGAAAGCATTATTTATTTTTTTAATATTTATAATTATTTCATTTATTGGTCACGGAGTTTCAGCATGTTAGGGAAAATTCAAAGACAAATGTACAATACATAACTACAAACAAGTAATAGTTGGTAGGAGGTAGGTTGCCTCGAGTAGAAGGGTGAGATCAATTAATAATAAAGACCATGTTAATGACATATAACAATAAACAGCAATAACAATATAGAACAGGAAAATAACATAAAAGGATCTCCAAAATGGTGAGGAATACACACACCATAATTTGGAGCACCCCACATGCAATCCCAGAATACTCTGACCCACTAAACGGAATTGCCTTCTCCCAGTTCTTGTCTCCAACCTACAGCCCTAATATTACAGTAGGCCCATTTAGCTACACCAGATTCACAACTTTCACTTACCTTTCAAAAAATTTATGACAGGCCAGCACTTCTTTCTATGTCACCTTTCTCTTCAAACAGTTACTACTAAATGCTGATGAGATTTTAACCCGACCACTTCAGCCAACTGTTGTTCTCCAGCTTTTTGAGTAGTTCAAGTTACTCTGACCATTTCTATCTGTCACCCACCTTTTAATAAATTCACTGGAAGAAAGCATGTCCCTCTCCACTCTCACTTTCCTTTCCATATGAAACATGAAAAAGCCAATACGGGCTTAATTTAAGTGGAAGATGCCTTTCCTTAATCCTTTCAACCTCATCCATCACACAACTACTTTTGCCACAGTTACCAGACAGAGGAGCATTGCTTGCTCTACCTTGTTGGGCTGTCGAGCAATCCCTACAATGGACTGAGGTGATAGTTGAATTCATCCTACATATAACAACAGCTGTTGGACACAATTCAACAAGTGAGCAATGCTCAAATACTACATAAATGCATGCAATACAGTTTTGTTACTGTACACATTAAAGGCAGTCCCACCTAAAGGCACTTTCATTGCCTGTTGAAGTTCACCTCACACCAGCAGTACCTCTCAGTAGCACTTCTAAGACAAGAATTTCAGGAAATAGGTAGTACCCAGTTCAATATCCTTTGAAACAAACTGGTTACTTCATTATTGTTGGCACCTTCAGTTTTCCCAGAACATAAGTGCTCTTACCCACTACTAGTTCTCTACATATCAATAAAGTGGAACGTTCACTGACCACATTCCCAACTGGGAGAGAATGGTAAGAGGCTAATGACATTCCATGTGCCAGATACCCAATCTTAGTCTTTTCTTGACACAAGACTGAAGTTCCATCAAAGACAGGAACTGCAGAAAAATGTGCCTTACAAATAAATGGGGACCACACCTGATCACTATCTACAAAAATTCACAGGTGGCACAACCTCAGAGCATGTCTGTGCATCAATAGCCACAAAATGTTGAACCTGCTTTCCAGAGGGTACAAACAACAGATGGACCACCTAACCAGTGGAACATGTCCCTTCACGAGAAGTGAAGGACCAGACAAACCATCCTGGACAATAAGGGACTGGGGTAAAACATAACCATCAAGTAGTAAGTTATGACAGATGCAATATAGGTATTCAACACCTCTGCTAGATCTTTTAGGGATAGCTTCTTCTGAAGGTAATAACATTTCTGATTAAGGCACAAGGCAAGCACTTTTGAGGGAGTGCAGGTTAGTCATTATCATCAAAATCAGTACTTGACTATTTGATCAATCTTGAAAGGATAAAAAGCAAAATTGACCTCACCAGAAACAAAACTCAGAACATAAAGAACCATAACTAGGTAATTATCCCTCTGATGATTTTGCTAACTTGCCACCCTTATTATAATAATAATAATTATTATAATGGCTTCTGATTTAGACACAAAACTAGCAAGTATAAGAAAAGGAGGTTAGTCGATACCAGCAATCCCAGTTTTGTGACTAGTACTTTAATTTATTGACCCTGAGAGGATGGAAAGCAAGTGATAAATAGGGTGGTATTACAAGGGATAAATTAAAAGAGATTTATGCAGAAGCAATTATGAAAAAGAAAGACCAGGAAATGCATACAGTTTAAATGAAAAAAGACTTCCAAATAGGACAGCTACCTCAGGTCAAACAAGGAGTCTCTAAGATCCAAGCCTGACCACCAAGGTGAAGTACGTCCTACTGGCTGTGTTCTCTGGCTTGCATGCTGAAAGTTGTTCCATTCACTTGGAACGCACTCATTACTTTGACCAAATACACTAACAACAGTTCTTCCCTCTCACTATCTTTTCTAGATAAGATCAATGAAATTTTAGTTGAAGAAAATATGTCTTCTGTATTTTCAATATATTACTAAATAGTAAAACAAAAGTGAATAACATTATAAATGTATGCTTTAAATACTTCAGCTGCGTCAGTTTCAACACACCATCTCAGACCTGTGTGTGTGAGTATAACTATTCTAAACAGGTTGAGTGACCACGCAGAGGCTCTCTTCCTCAAGGTTGAGGCAGCGTTGTTTATATACAGGGTGTCCATAAATTACTTTTATCAATTTGAAAAATACACAAAAGAATGAAAAACAAGGATAACTCAGCAGAGTTTATGGGGAAACGTAGGCAAACAAAGTTTTATTACAAACATTAGAACACTTTAATAATATTTATTTCAAATGCAAAGAAGTTGATTGATGGATCCCAATTTTAACAGATTACATTAAATTGTGAAGATAATTTATGAAGACCCTCTCTCTCTCTCTGAGACGTGGTCACTCGATTTGTTTTAAAAAAGGCCTTCAAATCATACCTGCCACCTTAAGAAAAACGAAAGAAATATCGGACACTGTAGTCTTATTATATATATATACGACGGCAGTGGTTGGGATGCTAGACCTGCTCCATCACAGCTGACTTTGGTCGCTGCGTTCTGAGGAATAAAAATACACAACCAAGTAAAAATAGAATGGAACTCAAACCTCTTATTCTATTTTCTCGCTCTCTCTCGCTATCTATGTCCAAGCATATAGTACTTTGTGAGTGGGGTGAGTTTTTATCACTAGCTGGTGATTAACAATCGCTGAGGACGGATAACCAACCAAAAACTCGTGTCCGTATGTATCACGTAAGGCTTGGGATGGGAGCGATGACCTCCCCTCGCAAATATTAATCGGACACAGAATGTGTGCCATTAGCCAGCTAGAGGAGACGTCCTCCTAGCGCTGTCCCGTATTGGACGCCACACACACAAAATTATATGTGTGTGTGTGTATCCGGTCTTCTCTCTTTCTCTAGCATGTGTTAAATGCAGATATATATGACAAGGCGGTAGTCCATTCTACTCTTAGGAATCACGTAATATTTACAAGGTTTAAAAGGGTGTCGAGGAAACCACGAACGCCACAAATCTGTAAATTACCCTTCATTCATTGCAAATTACGAACCCTCTACATGAATATGAAACCGATTTATGTCACTTGACCAACAGAGAAGTAATAAGATATCTATATCAACCACAACATTCAAATAAATAACGAGCAAACACCAAAAGCTCCAAACTTCATCAATACCTGTTTTTGTGTAAGGTATACACCTATATAATTTCAATATAACATTATATCGCTTCAAAGAACCAGGTGTTTACATGTACGTATACATATAGTGGTAGCTAAAAATCTAGACATACTCTGTAGTACAATATGCATCGAGAGGAGGTCTATTGTTGTCTATTCTAATTCCATTCACATTTAGGATACTTTGTAGGAATATTAAATCTCGTCTAGTGTTTGGCTGGTCCTTTTTTTTATCAACAAAATGATGAAAGACATTGTTGAATTAGGCGCGGTTTGATCTCAGAAAGTAAAGTGTCCAAACTAAATACCACATTTTGTCCGACGATCTAACGATTCACCTGGCTTTGGCTGCAGTTTCTAATGTACCTGCCCTTTTTTTCTTCTTCTTTTTAAGGCTGCAGCGTATGATTTGATGCAGATTCGGTTGCTATTTCTAACAGGTTAAGTGGCCATACATAGGATTCCTCTTTGGATTGATAAATACCAGTTGTGTATAACAGTCACTTATACACAGATTTCATTTACTAGACTCTTATCCGTCTTAATTAAAATGTAAATATGGTTGAGAAAAGATAACTTATTCTTTGATCCATAGTCCTATGGATTCGTAACGAAATAGGTGAACGTCACAACTTTCCATTTCTTGATCTTAGTGAAAGGAAAGACAAATCAATGGATGGGGGAGCTAACACGCGACTGTGTCAAACTATGAGTATTTTAACTTGAGCCTCAGTAATATAGATTTCACTCTTTATCCACGCCGGCGGGAGGGGTGTGTGAATATCAAATAAATATCAAGTCATATACTGAAGATGATTCAATAGAGCACAACAAATTCACCAAACTATAGTGACAAACAGCGATTTTTTTTTTTTTATATTAGAGAAGATGACAAAACGCAAGATGCTATTTCCGCTCTCGGTAAAAGACAATTTCACTTGGTTATTTACGTCGCTAATTCTTTTTCAGGAAGGCATGAATATCGCATAACTACATTCCTCTTTCTTGAAAATATTTGGCCTTATTCCTAAGAACTAGATGTTATTATTAAGACATATCAATAAGTACTATTGAGCACTGAAATCGATGTAATCGATCAGCCTCCTCCCATCAGAATTTCAGGTTTTGTGCCTCGAGTAGAAAGGATATATATTATATAAAGAGCGCTATAACATGAATATGTACCGTTTTCCTTTTTTTTTTTTATCGAAATATTCTCGGTTTATACAGTATAGTACAATTAAAACTTGTGGGCAATTTGTGAAATTTAAATGACATTAGGACATGACTGGTATTGATTTTCTCATTCTGGAATGTTTTGAACAAAAACAACAAACACTATGTGTAGTCCGGCAAGCGACCGTTTCTGGCATTCAACCATCTTTTTAGCAAGGATACCAAGAAAACGGAAAGTGAACATGGTTCTAATATGCGACGTGTAATGATGATGATGATGAACCAGTTTATTATGTACACTCGTAATTCAAACAGTGGAATAAGTTTTATATATACGCTCACTCACAAACTGTCACAAATTAGACAAGAAGAGACATACTGAAATAAACAGACATACCTACTACATCATATATATATATATAT
>NC_142938.1:57604397-57641897 GCF_046866305.1 Octopus bimaculoides | reverse complement strand
AGCCTCGTGGAGCTTTAGGTGTTTTCATTCAATAAACACTCACATTGCCCGGTCTGGGAATCGAAACTGCGATCCTGCGACTGCAAGTCCACTGCCCTAACCACTGGGTCATTGTGCCTCCGGTATCTACATTAAACATTGTTGATCATGAAGATTTTTTTTGCCAACAGGCAAAGCAGAAGTCATTGAGACTCAAAGTATGATTGATTAAATAAATCACAGTATATGCTTTGTACTTGATAGATGAACACCCAGGCAGATGAAATAATGTTGAGACCCCAATGGGACTTAAACCCGAAATGTAGACAGATGAAATAAAATACTATTAAAGCCTTCTGTTGTCTTACTACACTTAACACGAAAGATAATGATTTCAAAGATAGACACAAGAACTACACATTATGGGGAAGAGTATTGTCAACTCAACTGACCACAGAACTTAACTGTTATACATATATTGCATACTCCAGCACTTGACTGGTACTTATTTGATCAACTTTGTAGGGATAAAGTTCAAAGTTGACCTTTACAGGACTTGAATTCAGAACATATAAAGTTGTAACTAAATAGTATAAAGCATTTTGTCCACTGTTTTACCAACTCTATTAATCCACTGGCCTATTCATAATAAGGATTAATGTCTTCTTCAACTGTTGTGACAGTGTGACTGGAGTGAAAATGCTACAACTAATAATCAAACAAGCATACAGGTTACACATTCAAATGCATTTGGCTCATCAGGAATTTATTTCTACTTTATATTGCTCAAAGGCCACAAATTGGGAGCAGGGATCGTGATCAATATATAATCAACTCCAGTACTTAACCTTATCGACTTCATTACTTAATCTTATTAACCCTGCACTTGACTTTATTAACCTGCTTCTTCAATTTATCTATCCATTACTATATAAGCCTTCCTTTCAGATTTTGTTGCTCCAGGTTTCCTTGAAGGAAGGCTTTCCTCCTCTCCTAGTTCTTGTTGGTTTTGAGCTTTCAGTACTTTTCTTTTTTCTAGGCAGGTATGTTGACAAACCCAGTTTTTCTTCTTTTTTTAAAAAAATAAATCAGGGCTCTGTGCCCTGATTTAGTAAATACCATATCCAAATATATAACCCTGAATAGTTTTAGGCTTAATTTTTATGATATTATTTAGTTCCTGGGGGTGAGATGATGGCCATTATCTTTGTAGATACCCTTAGATTTGTGAGATTAAGGTAACTAATTAACTGTGGCAGAGAGTAGTTGTCATGGAATGTGCTATAGTGTTAAAGCTACTGCTCTAACAAATATTACTCAAAAATAACATACAAACTTTAAAGTATATCTACATAAAATATGATTTCCACTTTAAGTCCTTGTTTCTGAGTGTGTATTATTAGACTCAAAAGCAAATCACTGCTAGCACTACTTGCTCTTATACTTCTCAGGTACCCTGCAGCCTTTCTTTTAGTCCCTTTTCTTGCTGCACCCACCCATTATATCCCTATCCGTCTCTCTTACCATTCTCTCTTTACTACCTCCTCATCTGGGATGTTTTTGTTGCATTCACACTCTGCTCTTCCCTGATACCCCTATCTCCATGGTACTCTCCAGCCACTCTTTCCCTCATTGTTCTCCCTGCACTCACCCACAGCTCCCTTACCATTTTCCTGATTTTCTTTTACTGCAATCCCCACCCCAGCTTCTCTGCCTCCTCAACACCCCATCTCACCTCTCCCATTTTCCCCTCCGGCCTATCTCTGTCTCCTACAGGATTCCTCTCCACCCTGGTCTATTGCTTCCTGCCCGTTTCTTTTCTACCATACCATCTGTCTAGAGAAAGAGAGGAGAAGCAGCAGTGGATCTGTAATTTGGATCATCATCATCATCATCATTATCATCATCATCATTGTGCCCATGACATGTGTAAGGATTTTCGAGCGAGATCGTTGCCAGTGCCCCTGGATTGGCTCTTGTGCGAGTGGCACATAAAATACACCATTTTGAGCGTGGCCGTTGCCAGTACCGCCTGACTGGCCTTCATGCTGGTGGCATGTAAAAGCACCCACTACACTCTTGGAGTGGTTGGCGTTAGGAAGGGCATCCAGCTGTAGAAACTCTGCCAAATCAAATTGGAGCCTGGTGTAGCCATCTGGTTTCACCAGTCCTCAGTCAAAAGCGGACGTTAAACGATGATGATGATGATGATGATGATCATCATCATCATCATCATCACCATCATTTAACATCCATTTTCCATTTTCCATGCTGGCATGGGTTGGACAGTTTGACAGAAGCTGACAAGCCAGAGAGTTGCACCAGGCTCCAATTGTCTGTTATGGCTTGGTTTCTATGGCTGGATGTCCTTTCTTATACCAACTACTTTACAGTTTGTACTGGGAGATTTTTATGTGGCACCAGCACCAATGTTTTATATGTGGCATCAACATGAGTGCTTTTAACATGGAACCAGCATGGCTGCTTTTAATATGGCACCAGCACAGTGTTTTTTGTGTGACACCAACATGTAAATTTTTTATATGAAACCAGCACAGAAGCTTTTTACATGGCACCAACACAAATACTTTGTATGCAGTACCAGCATCTGCAAAATATGGCTAATTACCATATTTGATGGCATAAACGATGTACAGGTATATTAGACAGACCTCAATCTCAGCTGCACATATTCAGGAAAACATGGGTATCAGGGACAAAATTAACTAATAGAAGACCCAACTTCACATATAAGACCCAAGGTGAATTTTTTCAGACATTTTTGGGGAAAAAATACATCTTATATGCCTTCAAATACGGTTAATTTATGGCTCTCCTGTTATGAATTCAAATACTTCTGAGGCTGATATTTTGCACACTTCCACTATATAGCCAGCCACCAAAAAATGTATGTATGTATGTATGTGTGTGTGTGTGTGTGTGTATGAATATGACAGGATTCTTTTAGTTTCTGTCAAGTATATCCACTCACAAGCTGTTGTTGGCCCAGAGCTATAGCAGAAGACACTTGCCCAGGGTGCCACACAATGAGACTGAACTCAAAACCTTGTGCTTTGGAGAAACTTCTTATCATGCAGCCATGTCTGCTCTATTGATTATACGAAACCGTAATTACTAACAATTTACAAACAATACAAATATGCTTCAACACAGATTTATTAGTTCATAGAAATAATTTCTTTTAAACCTGGTGACCATAATAGCTAGTACTGCAAAATACATGCTGATACTGGTCACATTTATGTAACAAAAATTTTATTTGTTTCCTTTCATTAATTTTTTAGTAAATATTGAGTAAAATAATTCTTCTGATTATATAAAGGAATAGGAGTGGACACACACCAAATTTAGTATTATTTGTCTTTTATGCTTTCAGGATTGATAAAATAAGAACTAGTAAATAATTAAGTAAGTACTATTCTCTATAAAATGAATTAAACACCTATCAGATGAAAAAAAAAATCATTATTGGGGTTTTTTACCCCCCTATGTTCATTGTAGACAAAGCCATTGTTTTAGTCACTATTACAAAGAAAAACTTGCTTAAACATGCTAGAACTTGATAGCTTCTGTTTAAGTTTGTTTTTCTAAATAATGTCATGTATATGCTTACAGGAGGTCTTTCTGCAATATTCTGAAACTGTAAATGTTGAAGATTGCCAAGGCAGAATAACATATCTGAATATTTGGAAGTATTTAGTTTTATCACTGAATACAAATGAAAAATATACCAGGATCAACTTTGCATGTGTCATGATGCCGAGAATCCCAGAATATATCTCCTGATTACCATTCTACTGGTAGAAACATACTTAGGTTAATTAAGCATTTTACTTTAAGCTAATATTATGGATACTGAAGGCAGTGAGCAGGTGAAATGCTTAGTAGGATTTCATCTGTCTTTACATTCTGAGTTCAAATTCTGCCAAGGTCAGTTTTACTTTTCATCCTTTCGGGGTCAATAAATTAAGTACCATTTGCGTACTGGGGTCAATCTAATCAACTGGACCCCTTCCCCAACAAAAAATTTCTTAGAGTAGAAAAGAATATTATGGAAACTGAAACAAAAATCCACAGAATTGGATAAGGATACATAAAAGAATCTGGGAAAAGATTAGCTGTTTTATTTAATTATACTGTGTAACAAAATTTTTATTTCCTTTTTTGTCTTTGGTCAGTAAATGTTCTTTCATATTTGCTTCTATCTAGATGATGGATTTAGAGGGGCTCTCAGAAAGAAGTACAGCCTCTTCCATCAACTAAAGAAGTGTAAGGAAGGGCAGTACTCCAAGGAACAACTGGAAGTTTTCAAAGTTAGTCACTATCAGATGGTAGTAAGGTAAAAAGAATTAAGACAGCAATAATTAGACAGCTAGGAGTCGCTATGTGGTAAGAAGCTTGCTTCCCAACCACATGGTTCTGAGTTCAGTCCCACCATGTGGCACCTTGGGCAAGTGTCTTCTACTATAGCCTCAGGCCAACCAAAGCCTTGTGAGTGGATTTGGTAGACGGAAACTGAAAGAAACCCGTTGTATATATATATATATAGAAGCCTGTTGTATGTATATATATATATATATATATATATATATATATATATATAATCAGACTGGAGCCTGGTGTTGCCATCCGGTTTCACCAGTCCTCAGTCAAATCGTCCAACCCATGCTAGCATGGAAAGCGGACGTTAAACGATGATGATGATGATATATATCAAACAATAAGCAACACGGATTTCAAAAGTGATTGCAGTACGCACGTTTCATGCTACTTCAATTTATTTAAGTAATGTGACCATTACCTTAAATGCAATATGAAGAGCAATCTTCAGCTGCACGAAAATGTAGAAAATGTAAAAAAAAGACATATTATAAATGTGGCAACATATTAAATCCAAGTGGGAGAGAACATATATAAAATCCAAATGTGAGGAAGATTTTGTTGTACCCGCAACGTAGTGTACAGATGCATCATTAGTACTAGAACAGAGAATTATATTTATATAGGATGTAGTATTAACCTGAAACAGAGAATATATAACCATAAATCTTCATTTAGACTAAATCTTCATTTAGACTAAGGCAAATAGTACGACTTTGGCAAGTAAAATTTGGGAGTTAAAAGATAATAGTATTAATTTTAGCCATAAATGGGAAATTATAAGAAAAGCTCAACCTTATAGAAATAATAGATATGGATGTGAATTGTGCTCTATGGAAATATATGAAATTTTTAAACTTAGGAACAATCCTAATCTAATAAATAATAGATTAGACCTTAGGGTATCATGTGTGCATTGCTCTACTCGCACTTTTAAATTTAAAAAAAAATAGGACTTTTATTTAAATAACTAAAGTTATCTAAATTTATAGTACTTTACTTCTATTATGGTCATCTAGAACTATCAATTAACACATATTTATATTGATAATTGAAACTTTATAACATATATTCCTGATCTCTATCCTTAACATCTAATCTACTTAAATCAATCATCAGATTCCTGTATTGATTATCCTTGTTATCTCCTAACATCCTTTCTTTTCTCAGTCCCTTAAACATTAGTAAACACATTATTATAAACTAATATAAATCCGATAATAATTTTTATCTTTTATTCACATTATATAAATAAAGCTTACCTATGTATCTCCTAAATAGTATCATTATCTTATCGTCAGCTAATAAGTTTTTTTAAAGATAATTCAAAATAGTGCTCATGATCACTATATACTTAATATCCTTAAATTTTACACCCTACCCAGAGCCCCTGAATTCAATATTGTCATTATTTCATGATTTTTGTAGAAGATAATTACATCTCATTTTATTTTATTAACATACCTCTTATTGTGTAAACATTAGTTAAAGTTCTGTTGTTGTCTGTACCACTATACTGTTACCCTATTCAGACTAAAAGTAAAAAACCTATTTGACCCATATACCTAGGGCTATAATTCCTCAACATTAATTCCTCAACATTTTGATAGTAATAAAATGACCTGATACTACTATGACCAGTGAAACCTCTAGATTCTAATACTTTTATAGCCTTGTCCATGCATACTGCTTACATCTTCCCTCTCTTTAGAAGTAATTGTCCCTTTGCTATCACCACTAGATAAGAAACAATAGAATTCTGAGACAGTTAAAACTTTTGTCTAGAATCAATTACTAGCCTGATAGACCCCGCTATGTCAAGATGGACTTATATATTCTTCCTCACATTTGGATTTTATATATGCTCTCTCCCACTTGGATTTAATATGTTGCCACATTTATAATATGTCTTTTTTCTACATTTTCTACATTTTCGTGCAGCTGAAGATTGCTCTTCATATTGCATTTAAGGTAATGCTCACATTACTTAAATAAATTGAAGTAGCATGAAACGTGCGTACTGCAATCACTTTTGAAATTCGTGTTGCTTATTGTTTGATTTTCAATCACCCATCCTTTTGGGATGCGATATTCGGGTGCCTTCGCATAAGTACCTTATTCAAACCTTGAATCTATATCTAAACTGTATATATATATATATATATATATATATATATATATATATATACATACGACAGGCTTCTTTCAGTTTCCTTCTACAAAATCCACTCACATTACATAACACACACACATGCGCGTGCACACACACACACACACACATTTCCACATTTCTACATTTCTATTCTGCTGTATCAGCCAGACTATCAGATGTTTTATATTGCTGGTCACAATGTACTTCCAATTTTTTCTTTATTGCACCTTTCTTTTCCATCTTGACCCAAATCATGTTATCAAGTCATCTTCCCATCACTGTCGAGCTTTTCCGAGTGGACGTTTTTGGTCTCCTGGAGGCCACTCAGTAATTTCACAGGCTCACCTGTTGTCTGTAAATCTTGTGATATGTCTGGCCCAGTCAAACATGTCTTTCCAGTATTCTGCAATCACATTTCAGTCTGCTCTGTTGTGAATGATCTGAAGATGGCAAATGAAAAAACACCCAGAAAAATTTGAAACTCATGCGGTTTATCAAATGAGGCAAAGAGAAATATTGCCTTTCAATAAATAAATTAACATCCCTGTGCTGCAGTATGTATTGTGTTGTTACAATATTTTGTACATTTGAAAGAGTCCAAGGCATAGAAATAAATAAATAACATATGATGGATGATGTAATAGAAGTAATGAAACTCAGAATAGACAAAATAAGAAATAATACCTTATATATTTGCTTAATCATTTATTGAACAGAATGACTCAAAGGAAGTGTGCTGGGCTCATAATCTGGAGGTTGTAGATCAAAACTATGCTCTGCACAGAAATGGAAACTATTTTTGATATTTATACATCACAGTATATTTGTCTGCAAATATACTAACCATATACATGTATATATACCTACAGGGGTAGGTATGAATTATATTATGTAACAAATTCATACAGGCTCAAGGGATCACCAACTGACTAGGGCATATCAAAACTTAAGTAATGTAGTGGGCAAAAATGACCACAACAGGACTTTTCACTCTGTATATAGGATATCATCGTCATCATCATCATCGTCCACTTTCCATGCTAGCATGGGTTGGATGATTTGATTGAGGACTGTCGAACCAGATGGCTGCACCAGGCACCAATCTGATCTGGCAGAGTTTCTGCAGCTGGATGCCCTTCCTAATGCCAACCACTCCGAGAGTGTAGTGGGTGCTTTTACATGCCACCGGCACGAGGGCCAGTCAGATGGTACTGACAACGGCCACGCTCAAATGGTGTTTTCTACATGCTACCTGCACAGGAGTCAGTCCAGTGGCACTGGCAACGACCTCGCTCGAATGTTTTGTTCACATGCCACTGGCACAAGTGCCAGTAAGGCGACACTAGTAACGATCATGTTCAAATGGTGCTTTTTACGTGCCACCAGCGCAGAAGCCAGGCAGCTGCTCTGGCAATGATCCCATTCGGATGGTTCAGTTAGTGCTCCACTGGCACGAGTGCCAGTCATCGAATTTGGTTATGTAATTGAATAAGATAGAGTCAATAAGAAGGAGAAGAAGGAGTATGGTTAGACAGTTATTTTCTAATCACTACACATGTTTCCATACAATATAAATCCTTATATATACAGGAATTTAATTGTGCAACGGTTTACCTGTATAATGAGATCCAGCTGTATATTTTTTCAGGTGATATACAATTGCTGTCCCCATTAGTTACAAAATGTTCAACTTCGATGCTAACACATCCATCTGCCTTGCTTGAATTTAGTAGATACTGGCAGTTTCATTCTGCTCCATGTCAACGTGCCTCTGCATGCCTGCCATGAGCAGCATTGGATGCACTGGTTGTCCACTTTGTTCCACATGTTAGGCTGCACATGTGAAATTTTATTATTCGACCTTCAGTACCCATTGGCCCAGAGACACACACAGCCTCTCCCATATATATATATATATATAAATAATACAAATAATATATGAGTATATGCATATATATGTACATGTATGTACATACCTTCATCTACATGTATATATAGATGGATATCTGGGTACATGACGTTGCAAAAAAACATGGACAAAATGATAAACAAGGTACAGAAAACACACAGGCCGCATAGAGAACATTTCCTTCATCAGCTGCCACCATTATAACACTGGCATTAGGAGACCACTAGGTGGACTGTTAATGTGCTAGAAGAAGATCACATGTAATGTGTCTACTAAGACCGAACATATATATCATCATCATCATCATCATCATCGTTTAACGTCCGCTTTCCATGCTAGCATGGGTTGGACGATTTGACTGAGGACTGGTGAAACCGGATGGCAACACCAGGCTCCAGTCTAATTTGGCAAAGTTTCTACAGCTGGATGCCCTTCCTAACGCCAACCACTCAGAGAGTGTAGTGGGTGCTTTTACGTGTCACCCGCACGAAAACGGCCACGCTCGAAATGGTGTATTTTATGTGCCACCCGCACAAGCTAGTCCAGGGGCACTGGCAACGATCTCGCTCGAAAATCCTACGGGAGCCAGTCAGGCGGTACTGGCAACGGCCATATATATATATATATATATACACACACATATATATGTATATATATATATATATATATATATATATATATATATATATATATATATATATATATATATTCATGCATACATGCCCACATATACACACATGCATACCTACACACATGGATATATAATATATATATGTGTGTATGTATGCATGAATGCCTATACGTTTGTGTGTGTGTGTGTGTGTGTGTGTATGTGCAGATTTGACTATGTAGTTAAGAAATTGTTTTAGAACCACATGGTTCCAGGTTCAGTTCCACTGTCCAGAACTTTAGTAGGTGTCTTATATTATAACCTTATGTTGGCCAACACCTCATGAAAAGGAATCCTTAGATGCATGCACCATATTTATCTATGTACAATATGCACTTCATTTCTACATTTTTAAGCTTAAAATGTATAGCTGTACATTATACATGAGAACTAAATGTTATCCATTTCTTGTGGCCATCTATTGTCCAAGTTAACTGATGTGTGATGAAAAGTTTAAATCACTATAATAATGATACATTTTTGTAGGATAGTGACAATACATTAAATATGTATTACATTTCATAAGTGTGCCAGTAAGATCATATCAGTCAATGTTGTTTACTATCTAACTAACATAGCGAAACAAGTCAAAAGTAAAACCACCACAGAAACAGCAAATGATGAAATGTGTCAAGCTTCTGCACTTAATTTGTTTATGCATAACTGCAGATGTGGATGTGTGGATAGGTGCAGTATGGTTATATGGTAAGGAGTTTGCTTCCCAGTCATAGTTTTTCAGTTCAATCCTTAAGCAAGTGTCTTCTGCTATGGCCCTTGGTTAACAAAAGCCTTGCGAGTGGATTTGGTAGATGGAAACTATAAGAAGTCCATCACATATGTGTGTGTGTGTGTGTGTGTGTGTGTGTGTGTGTATATACTTTCATCTAAAAGAAGTCCATCACATATGTGTGTGTTTGTGTATGTGTGTGTGTATCCTTCAAGACATTTTCTATACATAATCCACTATTCTCATCTCCTTAGCCCCAAGGCCACATGGTTCCGGGTTCAGTCCCACTGCGTGACACTTTGGGCAAGTGTTTTCTACTATAGCCTCGGGCTGACCAAAGCCTTGTGAGTGGATTTGGTAGATGGAAACTGAAAGAAGCCTGTCATGTATATGTATATATATGTGTGTGTATGTTTGTGTTTGTCCCCCCAACATTGCTTGATAACCGATGCTGGTGTGTTTATGTCCCCGTAACTTAGCGGTTCAGCAAAAGAGACCATGGCTGCAGTCAAATGACTGAAACAAGTAAAAGAGAGAGAGAGTAAAGAGTATATATATATATAAACTTTCATCTAATCAAGAAATCCTTGGCTTGAAAAGTAGCCTGCAATATGCACCTCACTTGGATATTTATCACTTCTGAGGTTCTGAGTTTTCACTCACTATGAAACATATGTAGCCCGGATCTTATCTACTCCATTCCTTATTCACACACCCAGCGACCCTAGTCACCTACCTTGAAATATAAAAAGTTTTTCAGTTTATTGTACTTCCATACAAAAAAATTCACAACCTTCCATCTCAATAAACCACTATTGTCTTTGAAAGTTGTTATATTATATTTACTACAGATTGCTTGAAGCTAACTTTCTTCCTGCACTTCGCTCCCTGGACCTTACATTCATATATATATATATATATATATATATATATATATATACATATATATATAGTCAAATCAAATAATTGAACATTAAAAATAAAATAACAATAACAAAACAACAAGAGGACATGCTCAAGAAATGTATTAGTTCGATACTTGGTAAAGGTGGGAAAAAGAGAGGGGTTTTCATGTTTTGAGCATAGCTCATTGTCAGAAGGGAAAATGAAAAAGTTCAGGAAAAACATCACTATATATATATATATATATATATATATATATATATATATATATATATATATATATATATATATATATACTAGGCTACCTATGAGCCATTGGGTCACCTAGAAAGGTAACAGAGTTTTGTTTCATGTTTTTTTTTACAGGTTATTTTGCATGCTTTCAATGAATGTGACATCAAAATCACATGTAAACGGCTCCTTTCCCTGGAAAAGAAAAGACTTGGCTGCTATTTCTTGCATGCCCTGCTATTACATAACAAGTATTTTGGGTCTTCTCATGCACAGCATATTTCCAAAGGTCTCAGTCAGAAGTCATTGCCTCGGTGAGGCCTAATGTTTGGACGTTATGCTTCACCACCTCATCCCAGGTCTTCCTGGGCCTGCATTTTCCACAGGTTCCCTCAACCGCTATATATATATATATATATATATATATATATATATATATATGTATAATATGTAACAATTATTCGGTAGCCATGATAAAACTCTGAGTTTCGGATGTTGGGGCGGAAGGCCACGCCGCCATCTCTTAAGTTATCTGGCCATCGAAAAAATGCTATGGAAATGACCATTAAACAATGGAAAATTACTGTGTGATTGACTGTTAAGTGAGGGGAGAGAGTAAAAATGTCCATAGTATTCGCGTAAGCGCACCAGTTGATGCATACACATGCGCACCATGCACACCTACGTACATGTGCCTATAGTATTCACATAAGCGCACCAGTCCATACTCATACATGCATGAGTGTGCGGGCACGCATATATATGTATGAACTGGTGTGCTTACGTGAATACTATGGACATTTTTACTTTCTTACCTTTACTCCCCCCCCTCACTTAATGGTCATTCTAATAGCTCTTTTGTTTTAATAACGGTCAATGGTCAATCACACAGTAATTTTCCTTTGTTTAACGGTCATTTCCATAGCATTTTTTCGATGGCCAGATAACTGAAGAGATGGCGGCATGGCCTTCTGCCCTGACATCCGAAACTCGAAGTTTTATCATGGCTACCAAATAATTGTCACATATTATATTACAGATAAATTCCTCTATTTACATAATATCGAGATCTTTTTCTTTCTTTTGTTGTCTTACCTTTTCTATCGATATATATATATATATATATATATATATATATATATATATATATATATATATATATATATATATATATATATATATATATATATATATATATATATATATATATATATATATATATATATATATATATATATATATATATATGTATATATGTATATATATATATATATATATATATATATATATATATATATATATATATATATATATCATAGGAAATAAATTAGCCCAGACAAATCTTATTTTAAATTTTAGTGTTTAGGTTAATACAACCCCACCAACCCCCAAGATTAGATAGAAACTGATTGTAATTAAACAAAAATAATAACAGCCAAGCAAAATATTGGGGGTGGAACAGTACTGGAAGGCTGCAGGGAGGTTAGAAGCTCATATCTTATCTATACGAACAATGGAAACATTGAAAAGGGAAAAATATCGATTAATGTTAATTGAAGAGAAACTTCAGTTTTAAGTTAAATTCAATAAGGGTAACTAATGCTACAAGGGAAATAACTCTTTTCTTTCATAGACTCAGTCACTACCAGTACGTGTGAAAGCAAGAGAGAGATAGAAAGAGACGAAGAGGAGAAAGAGAAAGAGAATGAAAAATGAGAGAAAAAGGGAAAGAGAGTGGAAAGGAAAGTGATGGAGTATGAACAAGAGAGGGATAAAGCGGGAAAAGAAGAGAGACAGAGAATGAAAGGTAAAGAGATTGAGATAGATAGAGAGGGAGGGAGAGAAAAGGAGAAAAAGAGATAGTGAGAAAGAGAGGGAGAATCAGAAAGAAGGCTGGTAAAAAGAGAGAGAAGAAGAGCGCGAAAGAAAGAGGAAGAAGAAGAAAATTTACTATTACACGCGCGCGCGCGCACACACACACAGGCACATGCATACACATGCCTATATTCAAACGTTCAGTTTAACAAGGAAGCTAAAATATATGACGGTCAGTTTTTGTAAATTTTATCAGCAACATGCGGCTGATTTAGTATATAATACCACTAAATAATAGCATAGCACCACGGTCAATCACGCTTAGTGTTTTCAATGAAATGTTTTCCATTTCGGTCGATCTGCTCCAAAGAAGAAAACTCTCCCAGTCTTAATAAATGTTAATAGAAATTTAAGACAAAAGCGTTATTGTTTATTTTCATAACGAAGCTAAATACATGTTTTCTAAACAGAGAATTGTAAAGCTTATTTAGAAATTTAATTACATAGTGCAACTGTCAAATAAGGTCATCAGTTAAATTACAGAACAATTTCACATGCAACAAAATGCAAAGCAGCAACCCCCAAATAGCGAAATTGCTGACGTAAAAGCAAAAATAAGGGTACAGTCAAAGGGAAATAACCAACGCCTATAAACACAAACAATGTCTGTGAGTATGCACGAGTTATGTCCCATAGACCGTTAAATTTATTTTGTGATCTGCTCTTTTATTTATATGATTTTGATGCGTTTTCGACGCCACAACCAAAACAATATTGGTAGGCTATCACTTCAATGCAAGTTAGTATATATATATAGATATATATATATATCCCTATATAAGTGTGTATTTGTGTATATACATTAATATGACGCATAAGCAACTTAATCCAAATCATGGCGTCGAAGTTATGGTTGAAAGTTTTCGCCCAGCGAGTGGCACAAGGGAAGCAACTTGCTGTATATTACTTGCTCACAGTTATTTCCCTTAGACCGTAACTTTTTTTTTTCCCCCGATTATACCCGGAATACAATATTCTTTTCTACTCAAGGCACAAGGTCCGAAATTTTTTGGTGGGGAGGGGGGCCAGTCGATTAGATTGGCACCAGTACGCAACTGGTACTTAATTTATCGACTCCGAAAGGATGAAAGGCCAAGTCGACGTCGGCGGAATTTGAACTCAGAACATAAAGACAGACGGAATACCGCTAAGCATTTTGCCTGGGGTGCTAACGTTTCTGCCAGCTCGTCGTCTTACCAGAATACAATATAAATTCATATGTATCTTTTATCCATATCTACCTATCTATCTATCTATCTATCTATCTATCTATCTATTGCTTTGTTGTTTTATTGATTAATTGTTTTATTGATTTCAACCAAAGGCTAAGGCCATGCTGGGGCATTGCCTTGAAGCGTTTAGTGAAGCAAATCACACCAGTACTTACTTTTTAATGTCTGGTACATGTTTCTTTTTTTTTTGCCGAACCGCTAAATTACAGGGATGTAATCTCTCCAACATCAATTATATAAATGGATGTATAAAGGTAAAGACACGCATATACTCTTTTACTTCTTTCAGTCATTCGACTGTGGCCATGCTGGAGCACCGCCTTTAGTCGAGCAAATCGACCCCAGGATTCATTCTTTGTAAGCCTGGTACTTATTCTATCGGACTATTTTGCCGAACCGCTAAGTTACGGGGACATAAACACACCAGCATCGGTTATCAAGCGATGTTGGCGGGACAAACACAGACACACAAACATACACACACACATACACACACACACACACACACACACACACACACACACACACACACACACACATACACACACACACACACACATATATATTCTTATTCTTATTGCTACTATTTTGGCCTCCACTCATCGGAGCTGGCTGGTCTCGCACTTTATTCTCAGACACACTCGATTCACTTGTCTCTCTTCCTCTTGTCTCTCTTCCTCTTGTCTCTCTTCCTCTTGTCTCTCTTCCTCTTGTCTCTCTTCCTCTTGTCTCTCTTCCTCTTGTCTCCCATGTTGTGCCCAAGCTCTTTTTCTTCCAGCCCCGCACTAATCCCTAAGTTCAGTCCTGTCTTTCCAGAACATCGGTTTTCCGGAATGTTTCTCCCTGCTCAGGTATTTTCTGTAGGTGTTGAGCGACAACAGTCTCGGAACATTTGCAAGGAAACTGTTCCTTCTTGAAGACTCAGCACGTAAAAATTCATTTGCTAAAATTTTACTCCAAATGGGGGCAAACTTCAGGTATCTGTTGACACTGAGAGGAGAAATATCAGTCAATTCACACTATAGTTGATGCTAGTGAGTCTGCCAACACTCCAATAGAATTTTTCAATTTTCTCCAGTTCAGTGCTCTCTTTCCTCACAATCTGTAACTCAAAGTGGGACCACCTATTATGTTGCTACAAAATTTGAATGCACCAAAACTCCGTAAACGTAGAATACTAACTCTCAGAACTCTCGTGCCTGCACGCTATCGAAGTAATCATTATGATTGTTTGTACCCAAAGAATTGTTTCCTTTCCACGGATTTCTCGCCGCATCCCATCAAGTATGTGATTTCAGTTCAAACGCTTTCAATTTTCAATGAAACTGTCTTTTTCAGAATAAGTAAAGCATAGAATTGGATCCACAGGTTTGTTAAGAGTTGAACTGACAAATCCATGTTTCTCTCATGGTCAGCTCCCTGTTGTATGTCCACGTCTTGAGTCAAGCAGGCATATTTTCATTAATGCACGAAACCACAGAACAGAAGAGTTGAGTCAGAAGACTCCTGCTGGGACTCTAGCTATAGGCATTCAGGTTTGGGATACTTTCCAACTCGCCTTCTTGGAAGAGCCAAAGGAAAAGAGCAACAGCATCTCCTCCAAGAAGTCTGCACAGGATGGTGGGACTCAATAACTCAGCTGCTCGTCAGGTGCTGTGGAAAGTAGACAGAATGGTTGAAGTTTCTGCGAACTGGACTTGTTTCCGCCTCTAATCAAAATGAGGGTCTCTTTCCTGGGGTGGTATTTGCTAGACCAAATAGCTGTCGATATCACCCCCACAATCTTCATGAGTACCACTAGCAGTAGTTATCATAGAACTCATTCCGTATAAAGCACATTTTCGTTGAAACTACTTCTGTTTTACGTGCTGCAGATTAAGATACACTTACAAGAAGATATAGAAAATCAAAACATAAAAATATGATTTTCTTATGTTAGCAAATTAGAATTATCTCTAAGCACAAAATCTCAGTATAAACTTCATAGAAACTGAGTAAAATACAACCATAGACATTTAACTGCATTGCAATACAAAATATCACAATATCACAGTATTGTTAAAAATCGCTGGTCACAATACGCTTCCAATTTTTTCTTGATCACCATTCTTTTCCATCTTGACCCAAAACTGTTTGAGGAAATCATCATGGATGCCTTCCAAGTAGCCTTTTCCGATTTCTTGGATACCACCCAGCAACTGTGTTGTCTGTGAACTTTGCGACATGTTCGGCCCAGTGGAACTTGTGCTTCCGGTACTCTGCGATTACATCGTTCACTCCCCTCGATTCGAAATACAAAATATATGTAAATATAATAGCATGCATTAAAAATTTGCTATAAATTAAGTAATTTCAGCTGCACAAAGAAAAACAACAGCAACTACAATAACAACAACAACAACAACAACAACAACAACAACAACAACAACAACAACAATGACAACGGCTACAACAACAACAACAACAACAACGTTTCAATATTCGGCACCTGGTCAACACTGGGTACCTCTCTTTACATAAATTTAATGCATGGAGTTCATTGCATAGTTCAGTGAATGGTTGGTGGGTAGATGAGCGGTAGATAGAAGTTCCTTCCCCCTCAAGTTGGATATTTATATAAGGCGTAACTGCAGTTCATTAAATAAATTGAAAATAGCAAGAACACATTTCTCAGTGTAATTACAGAGTGAAAAATGTGCACCTGGCTGTTTGCCTCCCATTATCACACTATAATATTTCATTGGACTGTATAAAACACTAATGATGAATTTACACACACACGCAAGCACGCATGCGCACTTACAGAGACACGCAAGCTCGCACGCGCGCATGCGCACTTACAGAGACACTCAAGCTCGCACGCTTATATATGCATATATGTTACTTATGTGGAGGCGCAATGGCCCAGTGGTTAGGGCAGCGGACTCGCGGTCATAAGATCGCGGTTTCGATTCCCAGACCGAGCGTTGTGAGTGTTTATTGAGCGAAAACACCTAAAGCTCCACGAGGCTCCGGCAGGGGATGGTGGCGAACTCTGCTGTACTCTTCCGCTACAACTTTCTCTCACTCTTACTTCCTGTTTCTGTTGTGCCTGTAATTCAAAGGGTCAGCCTTGTCACACTTTGTCACGCTGAATATCCCCGAGAACTACATTAAGGGTACACGTGTCTGTGGAGTGCTCAGCCACTTGCACGTTAATTTCACGAGCAGGCTGTTCCGTTGATCGGATCAACTGGAACCCTCGACGTCGTAAACGACGGAGTGCCAACAACATGTTACTTATGTATGTTTTATTTTTATCTTTTAAATTTGAAATAAATTTTGGTCGACCACGTACTTGGTAGCATGGTTATGTAGAAAGCCATCTTGTTTTATTCATCTTATTTTAAACCTGAAGAAGGTCCAGCAAATGTTTATTGTTCCAGATATCGCGATCATTTGTAGCGTATGAATTAAGGAGTTACGTTCTCTCTCATACTTTATTCCGGGCGGGATGGAACATATTATGTTGCTTCAATAATATGAATAAAACTGAAAGTGTTTCTTGGGTACTGGATTTGCAAATTCTTGACGAATGGTCCATAGACGTTCTCTTTCTCTTTCTCCTGTATTTTTTTGATCGTAATGGGGCCCAGAGAATTGCTCATTTCTACAACAGAGCATTTTATTCCACTGGTCCCACACAACAATATCTGGCTGGTTGTGTTTTAACCTGATGCTTGTTTTAATTAATTTCACTGACATTCTTTTTATTTCTCGATCTCAATAAAGTCAAAATTGCCTACTGGTATTTTCTTTTTCAACTTATTTTGTTCCAGATTATTCTGGCCACGGTATCAAATCTCATGAAAAGATAATATCTAGAAGCCATTCTCTTGCAGTTGGCAATGATTGTGGTCGATGTCTCCAGTTTTAGCTTTGCATTGCCTACATTTGTTGTCCGTCAATTTTTCTTGGCCTTTTATGCTCTAGGTACTTGGTGAGGATCTCTTGTTCTTGAGTTTCGTGGATGTAGCCTTCAAAGTGGAGTATCATAAACTTGGTACACCACGCCAAGCTTTTTATATGGTTTCTTCTCTGTATGGCTTGCGACTCTTGGGTCTTCTCAGGGAACTGGTCTACTCTTTTTTCATTTTGTTATTGTTTTAGGCAGAATTTGCCAGTGTTCTTTGAAGAGAGATCTGTATCGGTTCTTATTTATGCCTCTCCTCAAGTTCATTAGCTATCCTAATGAAGTTGTTTTCGTGCTCACAATCTTGGGTAAGATAGTTACTGATTTCTACTGTGCTACAGATGCTGCTTCAGTGTCGCAATACGTGTTTCATATAACATCAATACAGATTTAAGACCATAAGCACCATCCTTGCGTTTAAAGTATAACCTGTTTACATCTCCACTGATGTTGAGGTTTTTAGTAAATCTAGCAACTTGCGAGTTGGTCTATCTATCTCGTTGAGCTCTTACAATGACTAGTTTAGAAAGTTAACTGTGGGTGCGAGGATGAGCCCTACAAAGGTGAAATGGGAGATATATTAGTTGTAAAGTGCGAATTCAGAAGACCTTATTTTTAAATCTCTTGAAGTATCCATCCATTGTCCTTTCCTTATTCATAGGTATATATGTATATATACGTATGTAAGGGTATACACACACACACACACACACACACACACACACACACACACACACACACACACACACTCACTCACTCACACACACACACACACACACACACACACACACACACACACACACACACCAGTTGAGTATCCCGTCGATGCCGGGAAATTTTCACAATATTGCCATGTTGCTGTACTAATTCGAAAGTCCGCCAAGGACTTTCAGAATAGCGCATTCACATAAGTTAGTATTTTCTCTAACGGTGATTTTCCAAATTTTTACACCACACCCTTGCAGATGATGGGGGAAAAGTTTTTATGAAAAAAATGCTTGAAAATTCATGAATCCCCCTTTCCCGTTTCCAGACCCATTCTGTCCAATGGGAGTTGGTAAAAAGAAAGAAAAGAAAATTTGAAAATTTATTAATTGTTTTCAAACCTCCTCTCCCACTTAGTGCCGATTTTCGCCAATGTTTCTTTCCCACTACACACTTAAAAACGATGAGAAAAACCTTAAAGGTTAAAAAAAAAAATCTGGAAATCGGCGAACATCATTACAATCCCCACTTCGCCCTACTCACCACGAATTTGTTGTCTCATAACATGCAGAAAAATGGATATTTTTAAAATGAAATTCGCTACAAATACGCTCCAAATAGTGTAGATTCCGATTGTATTGGAATACGCGGTCGAAAAAATTTTTGCGAGGTTCGGGTGAGGAGTTTCGGATATTCACATGTGACGGCTTTCTTCATTCATAACTTAGCCTATAATTTAGCCTATAGTTTTAGCCTATAGTTTTAGCCTATAGTTTTAGCCTATAGTTTATATATTCAGACTATAGTTTAGCCTATAGTTTTAGCCTATAGTTTTAGCCTATAGTTTAGCCTATAGTTTTAGCCTATAGTTTTAGCCTATAGTTTAGCCTATAGTTTTAGCCTATAGTTTTAGACTATAGTTTTAGACTATAGTTTAGCCATTTAGCCTATAATTTAGATATCCAGCCTATAGTTAGATAGACTATAGTTTCGATATGTGAGCCTAATGTTTTAGCCTATAGTTTTAGCCTATAGGTTAGCCTATATTTTTTATCCTTAGCCTATAGTTTAGCCTATAGTTTAGATATTCAGCCTATAGTTTAGCCTATAGTTTAGATATTCAGCCCTATAGTTTAGCCTATAGATTTTGTCTTAGATTTAGCATTAGCCTATATTGGCCTATAGTTTTAGCCTATAGTTTTAGTCTATAGTTTACAATCCAGCCTATAGTTTAGCCTGTTTTAGTCTATAGTTTTAGCTTATAGTTAGCCTATACTTTAGTTTTAGCCTATAGTTTAGATATTCAGCCTATAGTCTTAGCCTATAGTTTTAGCCTATAGTTTTAGTCTATTGTTTTATTCAGGCTATAGTTTAGCCTATAGTTTTAGCCTATATTTTAGATATTCAGCCTATACAAGTTAGATATTTTAGCCTATAGTTTCGATATGTTAGCCTATAAAGTTTTAGCCTATAGTTTTAGCCTATAGTTTTAGGCTATGAATTTAGCCTATAGTTTGAGATATTCAGCCTACTGTCTTGATATTTGAGCCTATATTTACCCTATAGTTTCGATTTTGTATTTTAGCATGTATTTTAGGTATTTTAGCCTATAGTTTCAATAAACCTGCCTATAGTTTCGATATTTGAGCCTAGATATTTTTGCCTATATTTTCGATATTTGAGCCGATAGTTTTATAATTTAGATATTGTAGCCTATAATTTCGATAGCCTATTGTCTCGATATTTGAGCCTATAATTTAGTTAATTTGAAATATTTTAGCCTATAGTTTCGATATTGAGTCTATATTTTAGGTACTTTAGCATATACTTTAGATATTTGAGCATTTAGTTTGGATTTGTAAACTATAGGCTAAACTAGGCTAAAACGCTAAACTATAGGCTGAATATCTAAACTATAGGCTGAACTATAGGCTAAAACTATAGGCTAAGTCTAAAACTATAGGCTAAACTATAGGCTAAACTATAGGCTGGATATGTAAACTATAGACTAAAACTATAGGCTAAAACTATAGGGTAAACTATAGGCTGAATATCTAAACTATAGGCTAGTCTCATAGTATACGCTAAAACTATAGGCTCACATATCGAAATTATAGGCTACAATATCTCAACTATAGGCACACATATCTAAAATAACTGAAGCATAGGCTCAAATATCGATAGGCTAAAATATATTACGTAAAGGCTAAAATGTGAGCCTAATGTTTTAGCCTATAGTTTTAGGCTATAGGTTAGCCTATATTTTTTATCCTTAGCCTATAGTTTAGCCTATAGTTTAGATATTCAGCCTATAGTTTAGCCTATAGTTTAGATATTCAGCCCTATAGTTTAGCCTATAGATTTTGTCTATAGTTCAGCCTATAGATTTAGCATTAGCCTATTGGCCTAGTTTTAGTCTATAGTTTACAATCCAGCCTATAGTTTAGCCTGTTTTAGTCTATAGTTTTAGCTTATAGTTAGCCTATACTTTAGTTTTAGCCTATAGTTTAGATATTCAGCCTATAGTCTTAGCCTATAGTTTTAGTCTTTAGTTTAGCCTATAGTTTACATATCCAGCCTAGTTTAGCCTTAGTGTTAGTCATTATTTTAGCCTATAGTTTAGCCTATAGTTTTAGTCTATAGTTTTAGCCTATAGTTTTAGTCTATTGTTTTATTCAGGCTATAGTTTAGCCTATAGTTTTAGCCTATATTTTAGATATTCAGCCTATACAAGTTAGATATTTTAGCCTATAGTTTCGATATGTTAGCCTATATAGTTTTAGCCTATAGTTTTAGCCTATAGTTTTAGGCTATGAATTTAGCCTATAGTTTGAGATATTCAGCCTACTGTCTTGATATTTGAGCCTATATTTACCCTATAGTTTCGATTTTGTATTTTAGCATGTATTTTAGGTATTTTAGCCTATAGTTTCAATAAGCCTGCCTATAGTTTCGATATTTGAGCCTAGATATTTTTGCCTATATTTTCGATATTTGAGCCGATAGTTTAATTATTTTAGCCTATAATTTAGATATTGTAGCCTATAATTTCGATAGCCTATTGTCTCGATATTTGAGCCTATAATTTAGTTAATTTGAAATATTTTAGCCTATAGTTTCGATATTGAGTCTATATTTTAGGTACTTTAGCATATACTTTAGATATTTGAGCATTTAGTTTGGATTTGTAAACTATAGGCTAAACTATAGACTAAGACTATAGGCTAAAACGCTAAACTATAGGCTGAATATCTAAACTATAGGCTAAAACTAAACTATAGGCTGAATATCTAAACTATAGGCTAAAACTATAGGCTAAGTCTAAAACTATAGGCTAAACTATAGGCTAAACTATAGGCTGGATATGTAAACTATAGACTAAAACTATAGGCTAAAACTATAGGGTAAACTATAGGCTGAATATCTAAACTATAGGCTAGTCTCATAGTATACGCTAAAACTATAGGCTCACATATCGAAATTATAGGCTACAATATCTCAACTATAGGCACACATGTCTAAAATAACTGAAGCATAGGCTCAAATATCGATAGGCTAAAATATATTACGTAAAGGCTAAAATATCTTAACTGTAGGCTCAATATCGAAACTATAAGCTAAAATATTTCATATTACCTAAACTAAAGGCTCACATATCAAAAGTATAGACTGAATATCTAAATGATAGGCTAAAAAACGAAACTATAGGCTAAACTATAGACTCAAATATTCAGCCTACACAAGTTAGATATTTTAGCCTATAGTTTCGATATGTTAGCCTATAGTTTTAGCCTTAAACACATTTTATGGAATGATGATGCAGTGGTCAGTTGCTGGGATTTAAGCACAAGAAAAAATTTCCAGAAAAATTTTAGAAAAATGTTACAGAGGTTTAAATTTTAATAATTTTTACCCAATCAGAAACAGGATTTTTGTACGTGATAGCTGTGAAAGAATGGAAGTAAACATTAGATAGAATACGAGATATTAAGCAAAATAAAAGCCATGCGTGTGAGTTAATACATAGAGAAAGAGAGTGAGTGTTGAAGAGTATGGTCTATGTATATAGAAAGAGATAGTTTGAAAGTAATAGATAGAAAGTGGAAGATTTGTCGATCTAAAATTTGAATTATAGCTCGCAGGAAATATTTTTTTATTATCATTTACGAACAACATTGTCTGTGAGACAGAATTTGAAAATCAAATTCGTTTTTCTCGAGGATGCATCGTTTCAGAGCCTTTTTGGGCTAAACACACATAGATAACCACAAACACTCGCATATATATATATATATAATTTAAATAATAAGGGTAACAAATTGAATATTAATTTGATTAATATCAATTTAAAACCAGTGGCCTAGCAGATTGAAAAATCTGAAGATTCAGAAAAATTATATTACATACATATAATAGGGATAACCACTAAGTGGACATCCATTATGCTAGAAGTAGACCACCTACGATCTGACCACTAAAGATTGTTCTCAAGAAAATTCAGCAAGCACCAAAACGTAAGCGAGCAAGACAAATGAAAATATACAAAATTTAAAGAAGTGATCGTAGACCGGTTTCGCTATCAACAAAATTACTTACGTAATAGTCCGTAGCTCATCAGTACGATCGCTCTTTTCAATATAATTTGCAGGACTATACACGAGACGTCCGATTAAATTAGACATGTATATAGTTCTACCAATTACATTGGGGTTATATTTCAAATGTCCTCGTTTTAGCGCGCCAAATACCGGAAATAATTCTGTAGAAGATAATTTACTGCAGTGAATTTTGCCGGTTTGAGAATTACGATGGATGAGATAATCAGGCCTTATTTCTTCGAGGACGATGATGGGAATGCTGTCACTGTGACTGATGAGCAGTACAGGTCTATGATCGAGAACTTTTTTGCGCCCGGCCATTCAAAATAAGCTCGACATGTAGATCCAGTAAGATGAGGCTCATACCACAAGAGAGACAATACAGTTGCAGAGACAATATTTTGGAGAAAGAATCATCTCTCGCTACTGTGATGTCAACTGGTTATCGCATTCCCCAGACTTGACCAGTCCTGACTTGTGGGAGTACCCCAAGAAGAATGTTTATGTCAACAAACCCAAAACCCTGGAGCAATTGAAGGAGAATATCACTAGAGAAATCAGGGAACTGGACCCTGAAACCTTTACAGCTGTCATGGAATAAATTTTGGAAAGAGGTATGATGAAAAAGAACTAATGCAAATTAATCTCCATTATCTTCTCTATATTGAATAAAAATTTCATACACCTATTTGTAAGAATAAGTGAGTTATTAACAATTAAAACTCCTCAGTAACTTTTGGGCCACCCTGTGTATATGCAGGAGGTGCTGTAAAGTTCCCGGCTTTAAGAGTATTGTGAAAGGCCTTGTTGGAGGCCCAACCTTCCGAATTCTTTTACAGGGCTTAGAAAAACTGAAAGGCTGCGGCAATAAGTGTATGAACCTGAGAACGAAATATGCTGAATAAAATCATAATTAAGTGGTCCGTCTGTAGTTTCTTTTACCTAAAGCCAGGAACTTTTCAGTACTACCTCGTACATACGTACGGACGTGGTCATCACGCCCACAAAATTTTAAGTCATGTGGAGTTGAGTCAAACTGTTATATATATATATATATATATATATATATATATATATATATATATATGTCCAGCCAGGCGGAACGTTTCTGACACACGTTGATATTTTCATTAGCATAAGAACACTTTTAAGTTTCACAAATGTTTCAGTAGATTTCCGTGGAAAATTTATCACTATTACTGGTGGGTTTTGTGGTTGTTGTTGATAATGTTATTTAACCCTAGGTTAGCCGTGGCCCAGCACAGATATAATTAAAGGCTGTGCAGCCTTGCCCATCCTGCGTATTAAGGACTATCTTATCTAATGAGCCCTTCCTGCTTCATTATATTGCTGATTGGTAGAGTTGTGGTATTTTTACTGCAGCACTTTATCCTCTCATTTCAGTTCCTACTAGTAATAACAGGCAAATCACTCACTTCACATCCTTATGTCTTAAAAAAGAAAGGACATTCTTGACAATGAAGTTCTAATCGTACGAAACAACGTGATGGTTACAGTTGATATAATTAGATCATGGGTTCATTCGCTCAGTGATGTTGTTTAAATAACAACAAAATACAAAGATAATACACTCCTTAAATACTTTGAGTTTCAATGCACACACACAAACGCATATACACATATATGTGTGTATGTATGTATGTGTGTATGTATGTATATATATATATATATATCTAAATATATATATATATATATATATACATACATACAGACATACATACACACATATATGTGTATATGCGTTTGTGTGTGTGCATTGAAACTCAAAGTATTTAAGGAGTGTATTATCTTTGTATTTTGTTGTTATTTAAACAACATCACTGAGCGAATGAACCCATGATCTAATTATATCAACTGTAACCATCACGTTGTTTCGTACGATTAGAACTTCATTGTCAAGAATGTCCTTTCTTTTTTAAGACATAAGGATGTGAAGTGAGTGATTTGCCTGTTATTACTAGTAGGAACTGAAATGAGAGGATAAAGTGCTGCAGTAAAAATACCACAACTCTACCAATCAGCAATATAATGAAGCAGGAAGGGCTCATTAGATAAGATAGTCCTTAATACGCAGGATGGGCAAGGCTGCACAGCCTTTAATTATATCTGTGCTGGGCCACGGCTAACCTAGGGTTAAATAACATTATCAACAACAACCACAAAACCCACCAGTAATAGTGATAAATTTTCCACGGAAATCTACTGAAACATTTGTGAAACTTAAAAGTGTTCTTATGCTAATGAAAATATCAACGTGTGTCAGAAACGTTCCGCCTGGCTGGACAAATAAATACTTATTTAAAAAATCCACTTTATTATAAAAGGTGATTCAATGAATAGAGTTTGAGTGAGTAATACAGTATTTTGTTGTTACTTACTCAAGTCCTCCCCTCCCATTTGAAGCATAGGTCATGGACGACTTTCCTTCACGGTTCTTGATTATGGGCTGCTTCTCTCTCTCAAGTCTTGTTGGTTTTGAATTGTCATCGAGGTTTCTGTAACTTTGCTCTTTCCTAGATAGGAGTATTGGCCCTATACGAAACCATTTTTACCTCTGTGAAGAAGTTATCCATATTAGATTGGCTTCTATTTTTTGATCTGTCCAACATCCTCTGGCATAGCTCTCAAAATCATCGAGGCACACAAGCCACTTCATTACAACAAGGACTGGAACTTGTGGTAGATTTTGACATATGACAAGTATAAATTTTGTTATATTTAAAGCTCAATTCATTTAATATGTGTAACATATGAAAGACACATACCTTTAATTCAGCTCCCGAATTCATTAAAAACAACAACAAAATAGCAGAAGAAATCCTGTCTTTATGATGCTTTTATAAAATACTACTTTTGCAGGCATGTAGTTGCCTCTATCAATCGATCTAATATTTATAGATATTTTATTTCATATGAGTGAAAAAAGTAGTAATAATGAATACACACACACACGCACGCACTTATATACATACATAAACATATTTATATATGCACGAGTGTGTGCGCGTGCACACATGTGTGTAAATACAATTGTACAACACATACAAATATATGTTTACTATGTATGTATATATAGGCAAAGTTTGACCTTAGCAACAAAGACCAATCATTCACTGTATCTAAATGCAATGATAGCCGATGTGACACATTCCAATTCATACATACAGGCCAAATAACAAAAACCGGAAAAATATTCACAAACGCAAATATAAACTGCAAAAGCAGAAATTTAATTTACTGCATCAAATGCTCGAATTGTGAAGAACTGTATGTGGGTCAGACCGGAAATGCACCATGAGAACGTTCGAGTGTGCACCGACAGCAAATTATAGACCCAGATGTCCGTCAGATACCTTTGACTAACGATCTAGCAACATGTGGTTGGAAAATATGCATAATATTTCCATTCCACAAACTACACAGTCCAAGTGAAATCGAAAGAAAAATCAGAGAAAAGAACTTTATTGATACATTTCAACCCAAGCTAAATAAACAATAATAATAATACTTAGAGGTACTATTTCTACTGCTACGACCACTACCACTAACAACAACAACAACAACAATATTAAAGGGTCTCATGATGACGATTGCAGGAAAATATTAGCTAAGTCAAGAGAAAAGTCAGTAAAAATAATCTTATTTAGGGTTTAAAGTTCTATCACCACAGCTACTCCTACCACCACCACCGCCACCACCAACGACATCAATTTTAAATGTGATGATAATGGTGATGATAACTGAAATGTAAAAATCCCTCGAAAATGTTGCTTACATTTCTAAAAATAGCCAAACAATTACTGCTTTGGCCAGGGTCTTGACATGAGACGCCTAAACCAAACACCAATCAGCTTAAGTAATTTAGTTAAGCCACACATTGATTGATCAGAATACAGTTTGCAAAACTTAACATTCTGGAGACTATATAAATGTATCTAAGGCACACATTTTAGCCTTTTCGCTACAGTTGTGAATTGTAAAACATAACTGTCACCACTACTATATGAACCTGAAGATTGCATAGTTTAATGCATGAAAGTACTAGTTTAATCAGAATGGACATTTAATATTCTATCATTTCATTATATTATATGATCTTATATTATTATAAGATTGTAAATAAAACGTGAAAATCAGACAACGTTGGAATTCCTTTGATTAATATATTCTGCTATACACAATCATACACACCCATCTATCTATCTATCTATCTATCTATCTATCTATCTATCTATCTATCTATCTATCTATCTATCTATCTATCTTATTTCTTTATTGCCCACAAGGGGCTAAACATAGAGGGGACAAACAAGGACAGACAAAGGGATTAAGTCGATTACATCGACCCCAGTGCGTAACTGGTACATAATTTATCGATCCCGAAAGGATGAAAGGCAAAGTCGACCTCGGCGGAATTTGAACTCAGAACGTAAAGACAGACGAAATACTGCTTAGCATTTCGCCCGGCGTGCTAACGTTACTGCCAGCTCGCCGCCTTATCTATCTATCTATCTATCTATCTATCTATCTATCTATCTATCTATCTATCTATCTATCTACCTTATATACGTATTATATATATATATATATATATATATATATATATATAAATACACACGCGTACACACACACATATTTATGTTTGCTTACACATTTGCTTAGATGTGTACGAAAGTACCCAGTCAACGTTTTTATTTCTATAAGCAACTGCGATGCTGATGATACGTACCGATGTAGAGATACACTTCACAACTGTTCTCTTGTCTCCAGAGAAGAAAAGACCGTATTCTCTTCAATGGCATGTCAAATTCTAGAAGTTCTTGATTCTTGTGATTACTTTCCATTTTTGATTCGAGGTCGGTTGTAATTACCACTAGGCGTTTCTTTACTTTCTCTTGAAATTAGAACTATTTCAATACACCAGGAATTTATGTGATATAGTATTTTTTTTTCACCTATAGTGTTAGTTAATGATGTTGCAGTCTGAATAGCACTTTGATATCAATTCATCTGCTGTTTTAACCATCGTGTTTACAAGAGATGGATTTATTCGCCCCAGTTTGTCAGAAATTATTGGCAAGAATCACTTGACAGATAATCTCCAAAAAGATTGACTCTCATAATCGTAGACAATTTGAAGATTTTAACTTCAGTCAAAAGTGAATACAGTTTAAGAATTTCAGAGGCTTTTGTTTCTTTTCGTATCACTGGCAGGGTTTGCTGGAAATCTCAGGACAGTATTTCTGATACTCTTCCAATTTGAGATTTATTTTAGCGTAAGTTCTGAAGTGTCCAGTCTAGGACCTCTAGAATCACTCCTAGTAATTATTTGTTATCTTTTAAGAACGTGTTTGGTTCGCGAATTCTCGGTAATTTTGCAAGCAGTTATATTATTTGTGCCTAAGTTCAAGAGGAGTTTGAAAGCAAAAGTGCTGCGTGTCCCAACTTCGGAAGGAGCCTGAGAGTAAGACCTGCAAAACAAAAACATCTGCAATAGATATGCTTTTATATTGACGTCAAGAAATGACATTGATCAGAATTGTCTTTCCAATTACACCATGACTATCAAAGGAGCAATTTCTGCTCTTTGTTGCTAAACCCTGTCCGAAACAGCAGAATAAATTGCTTTCTTGTCTACACACATCGTAATGAACATCTTATACCATACAGCCATACCCACGCCTGTATCTCACATATGTCTTATTTTTTTGAGATACCGAAGTTTATTAGGGTAGCTACTATGATTCGTTCAACGAGACTGTAGTTCAAAAACTAGCCTTATGAACTTTTATCTAATATGAAGATGAAGATGTAGTACAATAGGAGAATAATATTTTAGACAATGATTTTGATGTCGTTCCATAGTTAAGATCGTTTACCTCTTGACGTAAATTGAAAAAAATAATTGATAATAATTCTGAAGCGAATCGCTTCCCGAATTCTTATTCAGGATTGGAAACCTAGTGTAGATTTTTCTATGAGTCTCTTCCTATTGTTATTGGCATTGACACTAAGAAATTTGTGAGAGTTAAATATCATATTTTGATAAGTCCCATTGTTTCATGAAAATACTTTGCTTAAATACAGTTCAGATCAGATAATAGACAAAACCCAATATATTCCCTATGACAACCCATCTGATAAGATTACACCAGGCACATGTAACACGATCACATATGTGCTACAGGGTTATCTCATATCAAGATAAACAACGCTTAACCTTGTATGTATGTATGTATGTATGTAAGTATGTAAGCGCGCGCGCGCGTGCGTGAACGCGTATGTTTATACGTCTGTGTTGATTCATAGGTATTTCTCTTCTGTTCTTTTTGTTATTTTCACATATTTTCATTGTTCTCGTCTCAACTAACTTCCTCTTGCATTCCCCGCCCCCTTCTGTATCTTGTCTGCAATTCATCGTCGTCTCTACCGTTACAATAACAAAAGGTAACTAAATTCTCAGTGTTCACAAGCGAAACCTGTGGAATTTACACACACACACACACACACACACACACATTGCTGACATACACATATTGTTGACATACAAAAACACATTTTTTTTTTGCTGTCGAAATATTTTTACGTATTGTTTCACCGTGAGAGAAGGCCTTTTGTTGATAAGTGGCTTCATGAATGCCACCTGCCTACACCCGAGAATGTGTTCATTGCTTGATTTGGTCATATTTGATCGATTAGATTTATGACTGGCCATATTCGGCCAAAATATTCTACCTGCTTGATGTTCAAACTGGCCAGATCCAGTCTCTCACACCTATTCTACAATGTTAAAAATAATCACATAACCGAAACCTCAAGGCTACAAATTAATGCAGGGTAAATTCAAAACAATATGAGTAAATAAGCGTTACATTTGACTGTAATCTAAACGTTAAAAGGTTAAAGACATTTCAGCCGAAAACATCCAGTCATTTCTCCAAACACAATCCACATTCGCTTTGTTGAAAGAGTGATGAATGTAACCGGAGAAAGATTTCGTTGCTATTTCTCGTAGGTTTTGTGACTTACGGAAGTTACATTACATTACACTACATTATTGGCTTGGGGTTTCGTAAGGCGGATGTAAGGGATTTATACTAGTACTTGCATGTTTTTTTTTTTTTAATGCTTATGAGTATCTCTCTATGTACGACTGATATACACACCTATGAGTAATTTACAGACCCAAAATATGATATATTAAAGGAACTTGTAATTGTCATCGGCACTGACAGGAAATACTCTGCTGCAGTTGACCGGTCAATCATTGTTGTTTATACGATGTAGTCTAACAATAGTGACAATGGGTGGTATTTAGAGACAGATATTTTATTTCCTTATATATCTTAAAAAGTATGCTTTTCCTCCCAGAGTACGTATAACAAATGTTATCTTTTACTTGTTTCGGTCATTGGACTGCAGTCATACTAGGGGACTGCCTTCAAGGGTTCTTACTCGAACAAATTGACCGCAGTGCTTATTTTTAAACTTTGGTACTTATTCTATCGTTCTGTTTTGTCGAACCGCTAAGTTACGGAGGCATAAACAAACCAACGCAGGTTGCTAAGCGGTGTAGAAGACAAACACAGACACAAAGGTACACACACGCACACACACACACACACACACACACACACACGAACACACACACATACGTATGGGTGTTTATGTGTGTGTGTGTGTGTGTGTGTGTGTGTGTATGACGGTCTTCCTCACAATTTCCTTCTACCATATTTCCTCATAAGGGATTGATCAGCCAGGGGCTATAGTAAAAGATACTTACCAAGGATTCAGTGCATTTGGACTGAGCCAGAAATCATGTGGTTGCAAAGCGAGCTTCTTGCCCACACAGCTACGCCTGCGCCTAAAGGTGTTGAAATATACATCGACACATTTCTATGTCTAACATAATCTTTGGAACGTGAGACAAAATGCCTTGCAGGTATTTTGGGTCATGATATTCTGACTTCAAAGCCCTGAGCGCTCACTTCGCCTTTCAACCTTCTAGTGTCGTCAAGATAAGTACTACTTGAATATTTTCTAGCCTTGTGCCCCCGAGACCGACTTTGCCTTTAATCCTTTCGGGGTCGATAAAACAAGTACCGGCACATTTATATTGGCTGTAAAGGGCTGTATAGGCTTGGATGCTCAGGATGGTAGTGGGATGGCAAAACTTAAGGGCTGCCTCGGGCACGCTGTAGCTACACCACTGGATTGGCAGGAATAATATACTACTTTATAGAAAAACAAAATCAAGAAACAGTCCACTGAGTGGACTTAATCGGGAAAGTGTCTTCTACTATAACCTCGGGCCGAGACCTCCGGCGTTCTCGTCCCCGTAACTTAACGGTCCGGCAAAAGAGAACAATAGAATAAGTGCCAGTTTAAAACAAAATAAGTACTGGGGTGGATTCACTCGACTACAAATTCTTCAAGGCGGCGCACCAGCATAACCAAAGTTAAATGACTGAAAAACGTAAAAGATAAAAGATAGAACAACCTCAAGTGCTGACCACCTTCCACGCCATGACTCCCTTAACGAAATCATAAAGCGTGGCCTAGACATTGCAGGCTTCTCTTCCCGGTTCGAGCCAGCGGGGCTAGACTGAGGGGATGGTAAAATGTTGGACGGTATGACTATTTTCCTGTTCCGTGGCTGTAGGTTCTCCCATCTGGGATGCCACATTCTGTGACACTTTCTCCAGCGGCAACTTGGTGTGTTCATCTCCCAACCGAGGCTCCGCTGCTCGGCAGATTTATGGTCGAGGCTGATGCAGTCGAGACCTCCGACGTTCCCGGTCCCTGGATCATATTCTTGCTCACCGCTATCGGGGCGGAGATTGCTGTCTGCAAGTGCGAGCCCCGTGAGTGAGAGTGGTTGTTCCAGTGCATCTCCCTCGACATCATTCGGGGCAACGCCTTTTCTGTTTTGTCTTCTGAGACCACGAGGCGGTCTGAATTACAGGAAATCGAGAGAACTTAAGAATTTCGTAGCTTACTACTCGTAGTTGGCCTGTAACCGGTGTAGTACTTAGTTATACTTGTTAAAGCTTTGAGTAAAATTCCACAGATCTAAACCTTTTTCCTATCGGTGTCGATAAAATAAAGGGCTATTCAAGTACTGGTTTAATATAGTCAAATATCTCCTTCTCCAGTGTGCTAAAGTCAAACTTGTTTATCATTGGAACCATTTAATTACATCTTATTTTGTGGAAGCTCCTTTATAAATGTGTGAAGCGATGCAGCCTTATTTTTTCTATAAATATCTTTCAGGTCATGAAAATTGAAATAAACAGCCTAACCATACAAATTACTTGCTCCAACAAAAAGGTGAAAACTGTAAAAATGTTAATTGGTTTGTTTTCAATACAGCAAAGTGAAATAAAATAGTTCAACAGCTAATCCTTCGTAACTGTCACGATTTCTTTCACATGTACTGTATAGAGTGTGATGATTTTTGGTTAGTATTTTGCTATTAATGAAGCTTCTACAGTGAATTGTCGGATTTGTTGAATTTTATATATGTTGGTAGTATTATCAGTTACTGTTTTCCTTTCTAATAATTGGTTTCTAAAATATGTTTTGTGGTTCACAAGTTGGTGAATCTTGCTGATGAGAAGGTTTTTTTCATTCAGCTATTTTTATAATATATTCTGCAGTAATTTTGTGGCTTATGTGATGTATGTTGTTGTTTGTACAGGTGCACAGTGTGCTACACATCATAGGAGAGGGCGCATAACCTAGTGGTTAGGGTGTTTCAATTCCTGGACGGAGTGATGTGTTGCGTTCGTGAGCAAAACACTTCATCTCACGTCGCTCGGCGATCTCTGTGACACTCGACATGTAGCAGACCGTAGACCTGTTCAGGCAGTATTTATTTTATGGCGGGAGTGAGGTAATGTACAGCACATACATTTGATCATTATGAACAAATCATTTGTGCAGGTAGTTCAGCAAGAGATTGCAGAGCTGTCTTTCTAGGACCATGAGAGACTATCATCCACGCACGCACGCACGCACGCACGCACGCACGCACGCACGCACGCACGCACGCACGCACGCACGCACGCACGCACGCACGCACGCACACACACACACACACACACACACACACACACACACACACACACACACATGTAAATCTTTATAGCTAACTCTTTTACTCTTTTACCTGTTTTAGTCATTTAACTGTGGCCATGCTGGAGCACCGCCTATAGTCGAGCAAATCGACCCCAGGACTTATTCTTTGGAAGCCTAGTACTTATTCTATCGGTCTCTTTTGCCGAACCGCTAAGTTACGGGGACATAAACACACCAGCATCGGTTATCAAGCGATGTTGGCGGGACAAACACAGACAAACAAACACACACACACACACACACACACACACACACACACACACACACACACACACACACACATATATATATATATATACGTATATACTAAGGGCTTCTTTCAGTTTCCGTCTACCAAATCCACTCACAAGGCTTTGGTCGGCCTGAGGCTATAGTAGAAGACACTTGCCCAAGGTGCCACGCAGTGGGACTGAACCCGGACTGAACTAATTGAAACTGAATTTTAATATCCCAACTCAAGTTACACTTTACTTTGTTTTTCAGGCTAGAGCTGTTACAATACTATAGATTTTTCCAAACACGCTTGATAGATTGTTTATCTTGGCCATTTATTTCTTCAACAAGTATTTTTTGAAAGAACAACGAAGGTAGAAGACCATGGCATTAGAAATTACATGGTTTGTGGTAAGGAATTGTAGTTTGGTGGTTAACTACTTTAACAGGGACATGTGCAAATACAAACATGCCACCAGCTCGTCCCGTATTTTATTTACGACGAGCCATCGTCTAGTCTAACCATTCGTTGTACTTTAACAGGATGCAAGTCTGAAAGGCATAAAGATTCTGGGGATTGACTGGAGAATTATTAACTGTAAAAAGCACTTAAGAATCAAGGTCGTGTTCTTCGCAATATCTTTTCACTGTTGGACAAAAGTATGACAAAACCCGGTGTGAAAATGTTTATTGTTATCTAAACCTTTTTGTTTGATTTCGATAGAAAGATGTAGTTCTGATATTCCTTCGTTGGTCGAGATGTTTCTGAAAGATAAACTAGTATCGGCTTCAGTTTGAAGTACTCTAAATCACCACCACCAACTACGATCTCTTCTAGCCTTGAACACAGATAATTTTTTTGAGAGAGAGAGAGAGAGAGAGAGAGAGAGAGAGAGAGAGAGAGAGAGAGAGAGAGAGAGTGAGAGAGTGAGTGGGAAAGGAGCTGAAGATACAGGAAGGCGTTCTTTTCTAGAAAAGGGCCTGTTTCATGTACATTAAATACATAAGTTGGAGATAGTAATTGACACGATCGATGATACTCTATAGAACCCGGGAAATTCTCTGGTTACTGGTGGATCTATTTAAATTATCCTGTCGTTTGAAACTTTGAAATCAACCTTTACTAGAAGTGAATGCTTTTAAATTGTCTTTTTTTTTTGTAAATGTATGAAAACTCTTGGTATCTTTTTCATTATGATAAGCTGATTTAATAGTATTAATGTTGCATTATATGTCGTTTACAGCATGTATATATTTTACAACATCCATCTACATTATAACACGAGCTGTGTCTCGTCGTCCGTCTAGCTGGCAGTTATTTCAATGGTTTCATGTTGCAAGACGTTTTGCTTAATTTTGCAAAATGTTCTTTTATGATGTCATTTCAACTAAGATTATTCAGCACAGAAAATGAAAAGAAATATATTTGATGCTCTTCTTTTAGCTCTATATTTTATACTAGCTTATAAGCTGCACTCTGTGCAGACTTTTAAGCTAGCTCCTGCGGAGGGCTAATTGAGCCTGCGACCCAAAACTAAAGAGAGCTAAATAGCATGACTATAATACGTTTCTAATGACTTTATGCCCCAGTGGTGTTTGATCAGAGGTTAAGGATGGAGAAGAATTAATTCTGTAAAGCAATCATTCTATTGTTCCAGTCCCAAGTTGAATTCCAACTGTCGGTCAATTTGTTCCAAAGTTCTTATCTCGACGTAAAATTAACAAAGCGGATGTCATTTATCTCCCTTTTGATCTCTGATGTCATCTGACAAATGCCAAGCAAGATGGCGTGAATCAGCAAAGCTTTACCTGCTAGAAATAGCAACCCAAATACTTTTAAGTCAGATCCCAACGCTGGATGTTCAAGAACTAAATGAAGGACAGATTTTCAATCCCGGGATCATGCTGATTCCTAAAAGGTATGTGTCTATTTAGAGAAAATGTAGACTGAAATACAAAGGTCCCTGAAAGACAGAATTTCGCGTTTATTATTAATAGATGATAATTTTAGTGCATTTCTTTTATGGCGTCATAATTTGTTGATTATTGCACTCTTGTTTATATCACTAGCTGGGAGATAAATCCCAGCCATTTCCAGCGTCGAAGCCACCAGATCACGTGGTTTCGACCTTCCTTGACCTCGTCAATGATGGACGCTCGACTGCTAGAAACAAGAGCGAATCATCCTACCACCAGCGATATATCGAAAAACAATGCCAGAACAGGCGCTGGTGTCGCGGTTTGCACCAAAACCCAATATGAGAATTTCTCTCGTGGTATCTACTGCAGTATAATTTGTTCTAACAGAGCACCCGCGTTTAAGTGAGGATAAATATTACCTTTTGGTATTAATACTGCCTCTGTTGCTAATATATATTTTTTAACAAGCTCACTAGTTAATCACGACGCCAGTGCCTGTTCTGGCATGTTATTCTGTTTTTCGCTGTCGAAGAGATGAGTCGCTGCTATCTTTAGCGGTCGAGTGTCCATCATTGACAAAATCCAGGATGGTCGAAATCACATGATCTGGTGGTCGCGGCGCAGGAGATGGTGGGGATTTATCTCCCTGCCAGTGATAATCAAGAATTCATTTCGCACTAAAAGCTGATATGAGAATTTCTCTCAGAGTATCTACCACAGCATAGTTTGTTCTAACAGAACATCCACATTTAAGTGGGCATAAATATTATTTCCCGATGGTTTATGTAATACAGCTGTTGGTGCATACTGAATGAAACGATATGAAATAAAAGTATACAAAGTCGATTTTCGTTAAGAAAATGTGATGATTATTACGTCATAATAGAAATATTTCTAAAAGACCATCTTTTTTTTTTTTTTTTACTAAATCATACTCCTCTATTTAGATGGTGTATAAATATTTAAAAGAACGCTTATTACGTGATGTCATTTCAAACTATTTCTTTGCCAGACTAAAAGAAATACTTTTAAAAAATGTGAGAAAAATATTTATAAAAACATATCCTGAGATTCGTAAGAGATGAGGAAACCAGGAAGTCGGTGAGGCTCATAAAAGTTCAAGTAACTTCTATTTGTTCAAGGCAGCGAATTGGCAGAAACGTTAGCACGCCGGACAAAATCCTAAGCAAAATTTCTTCCAGCACATTACGTTTTCAATTCAAATCATGCAGAGCTCAACTTTGCTTTGCAACCCTTCGATATCGATAAAATACAGAACCAGTCAAGTGCTTGAGTTGCTGCCATCGATCGTGTTCTATAGCGACCTCAGCCTCTTCCCCATGATCCTCGGGTACGAAGAAATTGCCACCACCACCACCACCACCACAAATACGCTCTAAATATATATATACAAGATTTATACACAAAAACAAAAGATATATAACAAAGGTATACACAGGCACGTGAACACACTTTACTAAAAACCGTCCCGTGTGTTTACTGAATGAGTGGAAAATAAATACCAGAGCAAAATTTGTGCAGTTTTAACTAATGTTATTTTAGCTTACGCAATTTTCAGAATTGTATACTTAATTGCTTCTCCACAGAACACATTCTCTCTGTCTTGTTCCTTTCTATGTATACATAAATATGACCATTTGTGCGTATACATACATACATACATACATACATACATACATACATACATACATACATACATACATACATACATGCATACATGCATACACGTCGTGTTTATTTAATATTGAACGTGACGCATCCATTTCCGAGTATATATGTGTGTGTGTATATATATATATATATATATATATATAAAATCGGAAATGGATGCGTCGCGTTCAATATTAAATA
>NC_142938.1:57584397-57599397 GCF_046866305.1 Octopus bimaculoides | reverse complement strand
TATCTATCTATCTATCTATCTATCTATCTATCTATCTATCTATCTATCTATCCACCTACGTATTTATTTTAAATTAGCCTTTAAATTCCTTTTGCATTAAATATGCTATCAGTTTAACTATGCATCCGCCTATCATACCATGTAATTAATTTAAATTAATTTGTTTTTAATGCTCCCTACATTAAATACGTAGCACTAACTTGTCTACTTGCTTCACCAGAAATTTCCACATATTTTTCTAAGGGTCCCCACAATAGATATATGAACCCTAAAGTACGAATCTATGAGTGCGATCTCTTGTATCACATTTCAAGTTGGCATTTTAGTACACTTTCATTAAATATATTAAGATTCGGTGTACACAATTGAAATAACATTAAATCAAAACAGCCACCTGGGTACCGTACCTAACATATATGCACATAAAGTATCTTAAGACTAATTCACCCATCTGTTTATGTGACTATTTATCTCATCATGTGTGTATATGTAGTTAGCTTTTTAATTCCACTCGTATTAACACGTTTGGAAAAACTGAGGCATACTTATACATACCTGTATGTAATAATACATGCCCGCACACTCATATACATATATGCTTACAAGTATACACACACGCATATATACAAAAAAACAAAACAACAAACAAACAAAAAACATAAGTAAAAACAGACAATAACAAAAGATGAACAAAGAAGATTCTACGCAAACTTTCGACCTCTGTTGTTCGAGAAAAAAAAAGGATACATTTGATAATGCTTTAGAAGTAGCAGGTCTAGGGAAATACAGGATGATCACAGTAGGAACACCTTTTATTATAACTCGTAGCCTTGCCTAACTCTTGATTTTTACACTGAAAGATTTTTGATTTTTGTACTCCAGCAACTCGAACCATCATTGTTGTATGACAGAGAAGATTTATGAATTTGGGCAGCGAGACTACCCGAGAACATACCACCGAAGTACCTTGCTTATGGTATCAATAGCTTTTGACAGAAAAAAAAACCTGAACAGTTCCCACTGTTGCTCGTTGCATTTCTCCTGAAGTTGCTCTGTAACGAAAATTATTTTAATTGTAGATCGATTCCCGAAGATACCGTACTATGATTGTGGTGTGATATTTTCTGACGTTGATTAGATGTCTTTTCAGTATTACTCCAGTTAGGACTTCTATAGGAATGTACTATACACTCTACGTATAGAGCGAATAGATTAATCTTCCTTTTTTTATAGAGATGTTGTTATCTTTTCAACGTCGATGTATATATTCCTGATTCTACACCTCTGTGATGCAGCGACGAATAGCCATTTTGGCAGAGGTAACTCTTTCCTTCAAGGTGTCTACGGAAATGTCTACTTTAGGAGATTTCGTTTAACGTTTTGATGACAGGAAAATTTCAGCAAATGTTTTAGGTTTGTCAGTTTGGTGAATGACAGGAATTACAAAATTTCTCGATGACTACAGGACTCACTAGTTCAGACTGGTTTAAGAGCAACTTGAAATGCTCTATCCGTTGTTCCATTATTGTCGACTGATCTTTCAGTACAAGTGTGCTATTTGTTGACTGTTGTAGAACAATCCCTGAGGCCATAGAGGTTATTTATCGCACCATAAACATAGTTTATTTATGCTTTCTTGTATGAAGCTGTATTTCTTGAGCTTTAGCAAATAAACCATTAATTTTTCAGACTTGGATGAGGGTATTGAGTTGCATTCCGAAGAACTCACCATTTTTTTCTGAATATGTGATGAGCGATTGTTTAGCATTGCTCTGTTGGCCATCAACATGTCATTCAGAAGTCTACCGACTGTATTGGAGTTCTTATTAAACCTGTCTTTATGTTTTCTTTTTATCTCGAATCCGATGGTTTCGGCAGCATGATCAAAGTATGAATCTTAAAGAAGACCATTTCTTTCTCTTCTCAGATCCCGAGATGTTACGTGTGTCTGCAGCTTTCAGTTGGAAGTTCTAAAGTGATAAAAATCTTTACAAATATTTGGAACTGCCGAGGTTAAAACAATTGGGTCTCTTGAGATTTGGTATACTTTAAGCGTCGTAAAGAATACACTAGTAATCTGACTATTGATACAATTATACCATTGCCTGGCACTCACTCTTTTCTTCGTACAGGTGAATACAACATGTTTGAGATCTACCCATCTGACCACGATGTTGTTAGTACGACTACAGTTTTCGACCTTGGATGTATCCCTGAAGTCTTGTGTTTGTTCTTCTGAGAGAGGTTGATAATAACGAGATCGTGCTCACAGAGAAAGAAAGTAATGCTATTGCTGTTAATTTTATCAAATCACAGCACCTGATCACGCGGTCTCACTCTTTCATTTTCTATTTCTCTGTGTTCTTGCATTAAAATCATTCATTAGAATGATTAAGGTGATGTTCTATTTTGTTATCTTAGTGCCTAACCATTATCTGACAGAATGATTCGTTTTGCTATCAGGTGACAAAGCTGGGGGTATAGGCACGTATACGCATGCATACTCACGCCCATACACTTATACACAAAAATATGCACATATATATACACAACAATAACAGGTAACAACAACAGAAACATCACCGTTCGTACATATACATATATCTACGAGGTGTAGTCAAAAAGTATCCGACTTTTGGTAAAAAAAGAAGTAATATTCAAAATCCATTTTGATTTAGTCTCCTTCAAAGTATTCGCCTTGGGAGTTTATACACTTCTGCTAGCGTTCCTGCCACTGCTGGAAACACTTCTGGAAATCACTTTTTGGGATGCTGTAGAGCTGTGCCGTCGAATTTTGATTAATGTCATTTGTCGACTCAAATCTCCTTTTGAATGTTTTTTTGAGTCAAATCTGGGGAGTAGGAAGCCTGACGAACATGTGGTGTGTTTTGCATGACAAAGAATGTTTGGACGACGTGGGCGGAATAAACTGATTAAAATGAACTGACCCTTGGTTGATTCCAACTTCGGCAACAATCTCTTCAATAGTCACACCATGGTTTTCATGGACTATTCCTCAGACCTTTACAATCATTTCGTCATTTCTGTTGGTTGATGGTCTGCCACAACGTGGCTCGCTGTCCACCAAGGTGCGGCCATCTTTGAATCGGCTGTACCACTCCTTTATTTGTGTTTTTTCCATAGCGTCATCTTTAAAAGCCTTTTGAATCTTCTCGATGGTATGAGATTATGTATCACCGAGTTTTTGGCAGAATTTGATATAGTGTCTTTAGTCAATGCGCTCGGCCATCTTAACTCAAAAAGAAAAATCGCACATCACACTCTTCACGTCTGCACTCAACGCATCACTGCGGGCAAATGGCGCAACCTACAGACACGAAAATTTTTGCGCATGCTCAGGAAGGACGCGGTTACCTAATTCGTATTCTGATTTTGCTCATACATTGTTATTTTGTGCAAAAATATCAAGGTTTGATACTTCTTGACAACACCTCGTATACATAAACTCACACATACACATGCACACATATTCGCAAAAAGGTTCACATATAAACACATGAACACACCACCACTTAGAACACAAACACATTACAACACATCAACAATGATGACATGCGTACCGACACATACACGCTAGTACGTACACGTCCACAGTCATCCACAAAAATGTACAGCACAGCCAGCCGCCACTCGCGACTGAGCGTGGTTTGGCAACATGTACGATGCTTTCGCAAATTGTTTTAGGTGCCTGTATAGTCACGAAGAGACACAGGCACCCTTTCAGCTCCTCACTCTTTACCTTGAAGTACTTCTAGTCTGTGACACCAGGAGGAAGAGAGAGAGAGAGAGAGACAGAGAGAGAGAGAGAGAGAGAGAGAGAGAGAGATACAGAGAGAGAGACAGAGAGAGAGAGAGAGAGAGAAAGGAGAGAGAGAGAAAGAAAAGAGAGAGAGAGAAAGAGAGAGAGCATGAGAGAAAGAGGAGCAATAGAGCGTAAGAGAAAGAGTGAGGGAAAGAGAGAGCGTGAGAGGAAGAAAGAGGGAGAGAGAGGGAGAAAGAGAGCGTAAGAGAAAGAGTGAGGGAAAGAAAGAGCGTGAGAGGAAGAGAGAGGGAGAGAGAGGGAGAAAGAGAGCGTAAGAGAAAGAGAGAGGGAGAGAGAGAGAGCGTGAGAGGAAGAGAGAGGGGGAGAGAGGGAGAAAAAGAGCGTAAGAGAAAGAGAGAAAGAGTGAGAGAGAGAGAGAGAGAGAGAGCTGCACATGTACTCAACAGAGTAGATTTGAGTAGCATGAAATTACAGTTGAGTAGACTGAAGCAAAGTGAAGTGCCTAGCTCAAGGTTAGGTGCAACGTGTTGTCCGACCTTGGAATTGACCCCACAACCTTATGATCGTGAGCCGAATAACTATTAGGCCAAGTCCGATTCTATTTCGCGTCATACAAGGTAAATGGCAGTTTTTATAGTCTCGGGTTGAGTCATACTTTGTGAGTGAAATTGAGTTAAGTGAAACTGTACAGAAGCCTGTCAGATGGATTGTACCTGTAATTTCAAAGGTACAACCTTGCCACACGCTGCGTCAAGCTGATTCTGTCTGAAAATAACGTTAAGGGTTTACGTGTCTGTAGGGGTGTTCATCCATATATCCTTTAATTTCAGGAGCACGTAATTCAGTTGATCAAACAGCTAAATTATCATCGTCGAAACTGACGGAGAACCATCCGCAAAAGACACATTCAAGCAAAAACATAACCACAGCACCTACGCACATACACACAAACCCACATAGGAATGCACACACTCAGCATCAACACAATTATTCATAAATATGCATACCCACACATTTATACAGAAAACATATGTACAAACATACACACATTCATACACCCTTAAACCCACTAGATATACATAAACAATTATTCACACACACACACACATGAACACACACACACACGCACACACACACACACACACACACACGCACACACATCCTCACGCTTACACACACACACACACACACACACACACACATACGTAATGCTCGCGCTAATACACTCGTTCGATAATAGAATACAGCGCAGTAGACATCAAGCGATGTTGAACATTTAATCAACATCAACGAAATTCAGCCATAGTCGAGGAAAACAATGTTCAAGAGCATTCCAACCATGGCAATTTTGTTGAATTTTTTCTTTCAGATTAGTTTATTTTTTTACGACGGTAGGGCGTGATTTGAATGAAATTTGGTTGTTATTTCTAGCAGTTCGAACAACTACATAGAAGTTTCCTCATTAGCTAGACCCATACCCAGTAAAATAACAAGCGGCTCAACCAAATTACAACTCATTAGTGAACATACTAATTGATTATAATGAGAAGTAATTAAGTAATTAGACGCAGTTTTGCCGTGGGAGACAGAAAATCGTCGCATTCATAAACTGCTTCTTGGTCTTATTTTCATTTTTTTGCTGTAAACAACTTGATAATCACTGGTAGCTGCTGCTGCTGCTGTTGTTGTTATGGTTGATGTTCAGCCTCAAGTCAGCTGTGTTGGAGATGACGCATGCTTAAAGGCGTTCCAGTAATGCCAGACCAGTCTTTTTCAGACATAGTGTATCTAGGATAATATTATCTACCTTATAGTATAATTGTATGACCCAACTTAAACTTGATCGATCTGATGTAATGTTCAAAAGCATTTCATCCAATCTTTTGTAGCTACGACTCGAACTTCATCACCCAATGTATCTTTTGCTAATTTAAAACAAGGAGTAGTGGCTATATTTATTGCTGTTTCGCATATGTCTGTTCCACATATTTTATTTACACATAGTTTATCTAGAACTACATTATCTAATGTACCCCTCTGTATTGCTGATTAGCTCCAAGTCAGCCACAAACGAACAGACTTCTGATTGAAGACGTTCCAGCCGTGACTATTCTGTCTTTTTTCGAAACGTCATGCATTAAGACTATATCATTTGATGTATTCCTCGTTGTTTAGTCTCAAGTCAGTTTTAATTCAGAAGCTTATGATTGTTTCACACATTTCAGCTGTCACCATTCGGTCTGTTACACAGAATTATGTTGTATGTGCTTCCCTTTTTAAGGCAGTACAGTATGATTTCAAGGCGTTCTGGCTGCTAGGAGAGGCTTTCTCACATTGGCGTACTCACTGCAATTGACTTCTACTTGATACAGAACTTTTATAGGGATTGATGTTTGTCGTTGTTCTTGTTGTTTAGTACGCCCAGGTCATCCATGAAAGAGAAAACGTTTCCTCGAAGGTCTTCCAGTTATGATCATGTCAACCCTTTTGTATATTCAGTCCTACTTTATCCAGTAAGCAACCAACATTTTTAAAGACAAAGGGAATGATTTTGGAAGTTTGGCTTCTATTTCTAGCAGGTCGAACGACAATGTGGCACTCTGCTGTAGTTATGTTTGTGTATTCCCAGTTTCGATTCTTATCCAGTACACCTACAACTTGTAAGGTAAGCCAACTGAACAGGCGCATCCAACAGACGTGTTTTCTGTCGAGTTGAGTACTATACTGCACACTTCGACAGGAAGTGATCGTATGGGATTATATGGGACTCAGTGCAACAGCCTATACATGATGTATATTCTCTACATAATGCTGGCTAGCCGAAGAAATCTTGTTTTGGTAGTCCGTCTGATGAGAAATGAAAAAAATGCCTTGTATTTGCCATATCTGTTTTGTGTCGAATAATTGTTTTCCAATTCTGTTTCATTCCTATATCATAAACATATATAATGTAATTAAAATCTAAATTACATGACCAGTGTTTAGTACTCCATGTACCTTCTTAGATAACGAAAGGGAAAACTGCGAAGAGGACTACTGTATTTTTGTCCAAAATGTTTTTCACTAGTCTCTATACTGTGAAAGATAAATAAGTACAAAACTGGAACGTTTGTATATAAATTATTATTTAGTTACACTCGATCATAAAAGTGACTAGCTGTTTCGTTACTATATGTCGAATGAAAACCTACATTACATGCACTAATACTCTAACCACCCTTGGTCTATTATAAATAATCTTAGTAGAAATATTTCACTTAGAGTATCTAAATTGTCAGTGAATAAACAAATATTGTGATGACACTGAATATTATAATGAAGAAGTGGACTTAATGAAACCATATACTATATTCTAGGCCATGAACAAAGAATCTGCACCATAAAGAAAGGTCCTTCTCCAAAACTAAATAATAATATAAAGAAATCTCACCGTTCTCCTAAGAAACAACCAAATCAAAATAGAAATATGGGAGAATTAAAACCTGATGTACGTAACACTAAAGCTCTAACCACTAAAAGTCCCAGTGACCATAGAATTATAATACATAATTGTGAAGATTATGATAAAACTAAACTCTTTAAAACTGATAAAAAGAGAGAAGTTGATATAGTAATAAATACATATAGGGGACAAACACAAACAGGATATAGAACAATTACTATAATTACACATAACAATGATTCTAAGGCCGACAGTAGCAAAAAACTCAAGTATAAACTTGTAAATGGCAATAATACTATGACTATCGGCTAATAGAAGGAACTCTAGTAAATTCCATATCTCTATCAACGTAAAAACGAATGATAAAAATCATAAGTTGATGATACGGAAGCATTTTCTATAGAAATTTTTCTAATTGTGACACTATTTAAAGTGGTGTACCTAAATCTAAAAATTACGGTAATAAGAGAAATTCGCTATAAGTAACTAGTTAAGACTAATACTCAGAAAACTAGGAAAAGTATTGTCACACAGTATAACATTTCTTACACAAGGAACGTGAAAAGCAAACGTATTTTCCTCGATATTCTGGTGAAAAAGCTTCCACCTAAGCATTAATGTCATAACAACTTTATGAGATTTTGGCGAAATTTTCATTCCCAGCAACATGTAATGCTGCAGATAACATTGATGACTAATGATTTTAAGATTAATAAAGATACCGAAAGTAACTCAAGCAGAAGCACATTCATATAATAACAGAAACCTAAATGTGGATAAAAATCGCAATACTCAATCTATAACAAGTCACCCCGGAAATAAAAGTAGGAATGGTGACGCAACCCTCTTAAACACTCGACACAAAAGTAAAAGTATAGGAAAAATACAAGTTCTAACTTGAGACAAAGAAACGCTAATCATTCAAACAAGCAAGATGTGGAATGATATAAACTTTACTCATACAAATCCAAACCTTAGGAGTACTTACACGGAACCTTTCCATGTCGCAGGATTTTTTTACTTCCAATAGCAAAAATATAGTAAAAATACTTACATTGAAAATAGCACAATAGTATTAGTACGAAAAATATAAACAAGAAGTAGGAAATAAACCCGAATAACAGCGGTGAAAATACAAGTTTGCAAGCCCTCTAAGACTCCTCGTGAATAATTCACTACCTGTTACTATAGAGTAGCGCAATAGCATTACAAAATCGGGTAATAAATATTATATTGGTTCCATATCGAACCCTTTTAAGTGACGCTATAGTATGCACAAACATGTTTTCAAAAAAAAAAAAAGGAAATAAAATAGAAAAAAGGTAAGCAAAACGGCATCACTAGCAGAATATATATACGGAGTTTAAAGTACCGGAGTACTGATTACAAACTGCAGTGGTGTACTATAGCTACAACCCCAGCGTATACAATAAAAAAGTAGGGTTTGTACAATTGAAGATCTTAAGATACTTCTAGCAGATAATTAACTACTAAATCGATAGAGCGAAAGTTTAATCTCATGCAGACACAGAGATTTCAGATCCTTGAAATTTTATAATAAATCTACCGATTAAAAATCATTTGGTAAAGCACTATTGACAAACCACAAAACATCTAGTTACAAAAACAGATGACTATAGTGAGTTATAAATGCTTAAATCACCTTCCGATAAAAGCTCACGCTATTCGGCAGAAATTATTATTCTAATTATTTTTCTTCAAATTCTTGTTACTGTTAAGGTTTTTCTACTTATGTACAGTGTATAAAAAACTCATAGGTACACACCTGTGTGTGCGTGAATATAAAGATCAGCATATGTGTCCAGATAGAAAATAGTATAATTATCTCCTATACACCTCTAGAATGCTTGTTCAATCTATATTTCACACACTAGATAAATATATCATAAAACTATTTCTTTTAATCCACCAAACTCATAATCATGCACACATCAACTTACAGTCATCAAATCAAACGAGTTCATCGGTTCTGGCAATTTTCCTTCCATTACTCGCAAATAATGCACCGCAGAGAACCTACATTCATCAAACTCTCCAGTTTCTCTTTTGATTAAGAGTCATATATCGATTATTGGAAATGCGCTAACGTTTATTCCGTTCCCTAAAACTGATGACCCTGCCAACTATCGTCTTAACGCATTTACTTTCAATATCTAACATGTTTTGGAGGCAATCGTCAATAGATAACAATTTTACCCAACACCTCGAATCTCACACCATCTCTAATGACCACCAGAAGGGCTTGCGTAAAGCCAAAATCTACTGGACATTTACTTTCAGATGTGAGAACATTTTTAGTGTTTGTGTATGTATGTGTTTGTGTGTGTGTGTGTGTGTGTGAGAGAGAGAGAGAGAGAGCGAGAAAGAGAGAGAGAAAGATAGATAGAGAGAGAGAGAGAGAGTGAGTGAAAGAGAGAGAGAGAGAGAGAGAGAGAGAGAGAGAGAGAGAGAGAGAGAGAAAATAAGTAAATAGTAATCGGTCATTGGTCGCGGAAATTAATAACTGTACGTTAATTGGCTGATGATTTAAACTGTAAAATAGGATGCAACCAGATCGCAATGAGGAAATATGTAAAAAACCCATTATAAAAGATGTGGTTTACTGTAGGTTCCTTTACAAACATTACAGTTCACGAAGTACACCTTAACATAAACGCAATCATTAAAAGCGCTTAAAAAGTAAGTTTAAATAATTTTACTTAACCATTGAGGTTGAGGAAATAGCATTTTGGCTCAACCCATAACTACCAAAATCCCCGAGGACTAATTTTACTCGGTTTCAAATCGTCATTTGAATCTGAGCCGTTCACTGATATTTAGCAAATCAGAATTTATATCAGTAGCAGATGTATGATGAAATACGAGGTTTTAAGAAAATAATTTTTTAACCTGCAGCTAGTGAGAAATTTCGTGTGTACGCGCGTGTGTGTAGAATAGTCAACATGCTATTTAAGGGGGTAGAGGCTTAATGCATTAATATGAAGAAATAGTTCGATAATAATAAGCGTCGCTGATATTATCATTGTTGTTGCTTATTTTCAAGTTAACTCCAATCGAGTAACTGTAATAAGCCTACAACCAAAAGCGCTCCGCTGTGACCAGACTGAGTGTATTAGGTACTACGTAGTGTATCTACATTGCCCATTTTACTACTCCTTGCAACTTGAGAGACCATACAGACGCTCTCTCTTGTTTTGCCCTGCTCAAGCTGTATTCCAACTAAATATCATTAAGGTTTGTTTTTATTTGAAGCAAGTCGAGTGACAATGTGGAGGCAAACACGTTGGCTCACAATAAGAAGACTTGGATAAATGTGGCGTTGGTAAGTTAGTGCAGTGCTCTGAAGCTTTTGCCTTTTGCACTGTACTTGGGAATTAAGCTCTGCATTGCAACTTAATAATACAATCATCAACTTTACATTACTTGCCTGTTTACGACGCTAAACTTTACCTAATACATGGTCACCGATTTGTCGTTTCTTAGAATGAACACTTTGAATTCTAAGTGTGAGAGATTCATCTTTCTCCAGGACTGACCACAGCCGATCTTTTTCAGAAGAGAGAAAAACAGACAGAAAAAGAGAATCGGTTCAAGTAGAAAAACTGATGTTACATTTATCGACTCTGAAATGATGAAAGACAAGGTTGATCTCGGCGGGATTTGGAGTCAGAATGAAAAGAGCCGGAATGATTACCGCAAAGCAACCTATTCGACAAACAATTTCTTAATACAGTTAATGTATGACATCTGTTGTATTTGGACCTACCTTCAGCTTCCCCAGATTAGAGGAAGGTAGCGGTAAAAATGAGTTAAAGACAGTGGACAGCTGTTAATATAGCTTATTCCTGCGAAATTATTGAAATTTTATGCTATTTCAATAGCGTAAGTTTACAAATATAATTGACAGTATGTCACTTTGTCCCTCTTTGTTTTCCGCCCCCTTGTCATCAGCACAAAAGAAAATTAGCTGTTATAATTTCACTATCTTTGTATTTTGTTAAAATTCTGACAGATTTAGCTAGCTGAATATTGAATAGAAATGTACACTATAAGTTTAACTGTTCATACATAAAAAGTATATGTAACTATGTATATTTTACAATTCAGCTCATAAAGAGTAGAATTATTTTGTTTAGCCGATACCTTTAAATGCAGGTTACTGAAGGTAATTAACTATAAAATTGAAAATTTAACACCAATAGATTTTCCATGGGGCCCACAACTTAAAAAAATATCCCCTTATATCAAGTTGAAGCACACACACACACACACACACACACACACACGCACACACACACACACATACACATACACACATACACATACACACGAACGCATCGATATTTTTCGGTTATTGGTATCTGCGAAGACTGTCTAAAAAGTCAGCATGTCTTGAACTCAGTATTGTAAATTGAAGAAATACTAGTTGTTATAGAATGATTCTGATGTTTATAAGAGAGCTGGCGAGTGAGTGAGAGAAGGAGAGAGAGAGAGAGAGAAAGAGAGAGAGTATGTGTGTGTGTGTAAAATATTTTCACTATTGATACTGAGCAGTGTTGGTTACAAGATAAGAACCGTCGACATTTTGGCTGTAATGTCTCACGTTTTACCGACGTTCCACTGAAATTGACAGCTACACAACTTTATTACCAGAAGAATGATAATTGAATTACCATGTCTTATACAAATCATTTGGCTTTCCACGATCAAGGACGTGCATCAGAAAGAGAAAGAGGGAGAGACAGGAAGTGAAATATAAAGTGAGATATTCGAGCTTCTTTCAGTAAATTCTTCAGCAAAGCTAGAGGCAAAATATTATAGTTATATCCGAATGCATTTCGCAGTCCTATGCATTGCCCTATCTGTCCATTAAGTTTTCTTTCCTATGCCTTTTACTTCTATGCTTGAAATTTTCATAGTATTTTCCTCTGATGAACATTCGATAAGATCTATTATTTTGGAGGTGGAAGTCGTTTAATGCATGATTTATATATAACATCATAAATTAAATTTTTGCCACAAAATTTCATTTAAATTACTTTATAGTGGTTATTATGATTTTCATCCTTCGCATATCCTATACTTCAGGTTACAACGTTTTACTTGTTTTTTTTTTTTTTGAAATCCACATCAGCGTAAGTTTACACAAAGATACATGTTCCGATGTATTGTGAGTTGGTCGCCTTCAAAACTAAGTAATAACTCTTTCTTATTTTGGACAAGGCAAACAATTTTGAGGGAAGGACGAAATCAATTACATCGATCCCAGTGCTTAGCAGGTATTCACATTAACGACCTTTAAAGGAGAAAAGGCAAAGTCGACTACAGAGGCATTTGAACTCAGAAAATAAAAAGCCGGAAGAAATATCGCTGAGCATTTTGTCCTGCGTAGTAAGGATTCTGCCAGCTCGCCAATGATTTACAACAAAATCAAAAAGCTACAAAATTTTGTCGAATATATGAACCTATGTACTTGACTGCTTCTAATTATATCGATTTGATAAAGATGGTAAGTAGAATCTTCAAAATAAAGTAATGTGATTAAATTTTCCTGGCCCCGTAAGGGGCATATTAAAATAGCACCCCACTGATTCTGCGAAGCCATGACCATAAAACAAATGAAGTATGAAACAAGAATCATTGTCTTAATTGACCGCGTAATTAATGTTTGATCATTGATCGCCCTTTTCAGCCATGTTTTAAGTCATTTTAGTATAACAGTAGTTCATTGGTCTCGAGACACTTGAACCAACTAGCAATAATTATGCTTCTTGCTTGAACAAATAATGAAGGATTTCTTCCTGGTTCATATTTTTTTCATGTTAAACTTTCTAAAATTAAAATTCATTTTATCTTTTTCAAGTTTATACTTGTTCATCTTACAACTTTCAGTGAGGAACTTTCACGTGGTTGGTGGATTTGCAAGAAATAGCAGTAAAATGCTCTTCTAATCATACATTACCGTCTTAAAAAGAGGATGGGCACGTTGGACGATGAAAAAATACTTAAATATATTATGTCTGAGAATAAGATGGGATGACCACGGATTCAACACATTTAATTATAGGTCTTTTGGATCAGGGTTAACCTTAAGCTAAACAACAACACCTTGATGATTTATATGTGAAAATTGGGAACTAGATAGGACATGCTTGCATAAGTAATTATCTTCAACTTTGGGAAATTTTCGCTAATCTATCCTGTCTATCCACGTTTCCTTCCAATTATGTCCTATTTTGTCCTTTCAACTTTCTATCATTCAATACAAGCTTGGGTATATACATATATAGATACACATATACATACAAACATACATACATACATTCATACATACATACATACATGCATACATACATACATACATACATACATACATACATACATACATACATACATATGTATATATATATATATATATATATATATATATATATATATATATATATATATATATATATACATACATAAAACATATATATATATAAACTACATTACCTTTGTACTGAAAAGTGAACAGAACAATATCCTATCAATGTACTACCTCCCTATGTGACATAATATTGTTGCAAAAACGTTCTACAATGTCATTCGGAAAAAAGACTGCCCTGGAATAAATATAGAGAATTTCCCTGTTATTGAATATGTACAGAACCATACAGCACCAGGAATACTGGTGGAGCATTCTCATCAAAGCACCTGTCTAGCGTAAGCATATCAGGTCGGATATTGTTGTCTGGGACAGACAAGAAAAAGTATGTACCTCTATAAAGGCCAGCTGTTCTGCTGACGTGGATATCTCTTTGAAAATCAAAGACAAAGAAGATAACTATGGAAACTGCTTCGAAACCTCAAGCCTCAATATCCAGATTGCTAATTTGCATTTATACAAATAATAACTGGAGCACTTGGTTTTATAAGTAAATACCTAACTGTCAGTCTGGATAAGCATGGATCTTTAGAAAAAGAAATCAACCGACTCGCACATTACAAATACAATCTGTAAGTGGAACAGTAAAACTATGCAAGACTTTTCTCAGGCATAAAATGTGACATTGTTTTCGTTATCTGCAAATCAGTGATGAAGCTTCGTACTTTTGTTAGAAACCAGCTCCTTCAGAGGAAGAATTTAAATTATTAAATCAGAAGAGAAACACGCACTCGCGCGCGCGCGCACACACACACACGTGTGTGTATATGTATATGTGTATGTGTATATGTACATACTCACATATATATATATATATGGGGAGTTGGGCACACTTTTTGCTTATAAGATATTCCAATGAGGAAAGGCAGTGACTATAAACTTTGTAAGCATATTCATCCAAACTAGTGAAATTGATGTGGTTAATGTTCGGCCAAAACATCTATAGATCAAAGAAAAACGTATGAATAGGATAGGCGCTCAAAAGGAGTACACTTATGGGGAGGCTGGACTACAGAGAGATGTTGAATGCTGATCTTATATGAAAAGTGGCACGATGATCACAGTTGGAAAATATCAGGAGTGACTTGAGGGTTAATAAGTACAGACGTTACAGGAATTGCTAAATAAAAAAATGTTACTATATTTACTATTTCTAACTACAACAATGGCGAATCCAGTTCTGTCTGCCAAGTTTAACACGATCTCACACGATCACATAAAGCATTAAGTATTATTCTGGGGAAATTCACAAGAAATAGCTGGCAGCTAAGCAAAACGTAGGACTAGTTTGACTATTGCTATAGCTGTTTCTCTGTTAACTGTACT